>NC_051176.1:59980379-60280379 GCF_013339695.2 Rhipicephalus sanguineus
CTAAGTGCACTGGTGTGTTGCGCACAGCCTCCTATACGTATACTTCATGCATGCCCATCGGCGCCGAGAACGCAGGGGAGCGGGCTTCGCGCATAGTTCCGTCGCTCAACCGCAAGTTGGCGGTGCTTACCCAGATTAGAAAGACCGAACGCTCTACCGATAAGTTCTGTGGAGCCGAACGCTTTTCTCGTGAACCTCTTCACTTTTTACTTCGCCAGCGTGCATTAACGTCGACACAACCCTGGACAGACTGTTGCAAGTGCTTCTGCCTAAAAAACACTATAAAAGCATAAGAAACAGTGCATTGATCTCATTTGTCCGAATATTATGATTTATTTTCTTTCGCTAAACAACAAATAATGTATTGCAGTCATATACTAAAAAAAATAATATCGATTTTATAACAGCACTACAAGCAATATTTTATAATCATTAGGACCTAAAGCTAGTGGAGTTTTCCTAACAGAGACTGTGCATAAAACGTGGCGATATTGCTCTTGCCCGTTATTTCAGGACAAAAACATCGTCAGCATGATCTTCGACACTCGTAATAGTCCGGCACTGAATACTTGAATAGTCCACGCTCTCGCAGCACTTGAGCAGCTTCGCAACGGCCTGCTTCAGTGACTGCTTAAAGTTCCTTCACTTTCTGAGTACTATGTCAACATACTGTGCAAAGAGCTCAACACTTTACGAGTTCGTCAGACGGATGAATCAGACCACTTCTGTCCTGAAGCGTAATCAGAGAATCTGACGGTGCCGAGTACTTTGGCTTTGTAAACAAACTTAGCCATCCTGCAAGACAACCGCTCATTAAGAGCTCCGACTGGCATCCGCCAACCATCGTTATGCTGCGTTCTGCCATAGCAAGCGTGTGTTTGAGCCGGGTATGTGGTTGACCAGCGCTGGCTATTACCTCCTTGGAAATTCTTCGGATGGTTCCTGAGCGGTGCTTACGTTCACTCGCTGGCCCAGCGACGAGCAGATGCCGCCTTCGGCGTCCATCACGTGGTTGCTTTTCGATGTCGAAGCAATGCCTGTTTTCAAAAAAATTATTCCACACAAAACTGTTCGTGTGCCCGTCTCGTCATTGCTGCCAGCTGAGCTGATCTCCTCAGCACCCAAAGAATGATTCAATGGCACAGACGAAAATTTCCTCGTCAGAACAAATCGGAACTGCATCTCCCTAATCTAGTATCTTATGTATTCCACGTTTCAGCGAGTGGTGATAAGCATGGCTTCGTCGTTCGTTTCTTTTGTGAGAAAATGTTCGCTGTGGACTGGCGCTTGCGTCTTCGCGATATTGTGAAACTCTCTCCAGCCAGTGCACACGCTCGTCATTTTCGCTTTGTCGAATGTTTGGAGTCTGGTTGTTTTTGTGGAGCATTTGCTTACGTCCATCAGCACAAGACCTGTACATGGTTTCCACGAGACCACTGTTTCTCCGACAGACAACCTCAAACTGCATCACCGATGTGGCCTGCCTGTTCTTTTCAACAAACTCTCGCCAGCTGCCGTGACAGACGGCGAGAGCAGCTGAACCGCTCTCTTAACATTCATTTTCTCAATGTGCTAGGGAAACGTGTTTCTCGTGAGAAATCTTAACGCTTATACCCCTGTCACACGGCAAATCTGTCATTTACAACGAATGTCTTCGTTGTAATCTCATTTGTTTGCTGTGGCACGGGAGAATATGTGTGATGATGAAACGACATTTCCCACTCGAATGGGTTAACGGAACTCATTCGCATTCGATTTCGGACCGAATGCGCAGTCTCGGACGCCAGGGACCTTTTACGAAGTCGCTATCGACTCATGTATAGTAACTATTATTTTTTAATTTATTTGTATTAGGTTAGTCATGGCTGACTGGCATTAAAGCACGCCTAAATGTTTCTGCAGAAAAACTGCGCTCAGCTACAGAGGCTAGACGCGCTCGTTCAGTGCCGCTCTCTCGTCGTAGTTGCTTCGGTAGCCTGTAGCCTGTAGTTCTTTGTGTGTTGCCTCCGCGAGTGCACGTGCGTTTGTAATAATGCGAGACCGGAGCCTAGAGGCCGCGTCCAATGGACGGTGACAGAAACATTCGTATTAATTACAATCTGGCAAACCACATTGGGGACCTTCGCAGAGCGAAAAGGAAGCAAAGGTGTACGCGGCGATCGTTGAGGCGCGCCACGCCGCGGAATAGAGAATCGCTCGAAGCCGTCAAGGCCAAGATATTCTTGGCAACAAGTACCGGTAAGTACATTTTTCTCGGTTTATTACTGCCACGCAATATCGTTGTTGCATTTTGGCGTCAGCCTGTCTGTGTTGCTTATTATACATGCGTTGGGCCTGTCGATTGCGGCGTGCTTTGTGTAGAGGCGGCACCGCTCCAGCGTTCGGTTGTTTGAAACAAAGCCCTCACATCTCTTCTGCTTCTCTCTTCGAAATTTCCTATGCCGTACTGGCGTAGCGTGTGTCTTTGCTCTTTTATGCAGTTACATATTGCAAGAACTAAGAATGTGACGGTTTCAAGCAGATTTTTTCTGAGGTTGCAAACACAACAGTTTATCTGTACGTGCATTTCTCCTATGTACCGTACTAAATTACGTCTTTTATTACATCTGTTTGTGTTAAAACAGTCGCATTGTTTTCCTCAAATGCAGCTCACATGTATAACTACATGGATGGTCGCACAATCATTACAGGCATCAAATCTACTAGTTTGCTTTCCTTCTTCAGATTGTGGCACAGCATAGTTTGGTACATCGGAAGGATACCACTTTGTGGTGAGCCCCAGCCCGTCCCGTCCACCCCACCAGCCCAGCCGTCACACCAGCCCTGCCACTGCTGATGGCGCTGACTGTATTTCTGCACGCCCAAGTGTCCCCACCACACCTGCAGAAAACACAAGGACAACGGCACCACCTACTCCGCAGCCTACTAACGCACCAAAGTGGAGCAGCCGAGCAACAAAGACACCCTGCTGGCACAGCTCCTAGAGGAAAGAAGTTGACTCGACAGTTCTGGAAAGCTCGAGAAAACAAGAGCAGGAAGCTCGTGAATGCCTCGCAAAGTTTCAGGAGACAGGCGAAAGAGAGGACCGTTTAATCAGCTTCTCGAGAAGATGGCGAATCATAAAAGTGCTGTTTCTTTCTAAAAAACAGGTGTCTTGACTTCCTTCTTGTGTCCGTCTTTGCACGCCCTGCTTTCTAGAATGGATACTTACCAACTAGCTCAGCTTTCTATTATTCTAAGTGCTGTTTCTAACACACCTGACTTGTTTGCACACCTGCCTGTTGATGCCCGTGATGGACGTGTCAACACAAATTATAGCGTCTGAACAGGAACAACTTTAATCACCAAGTTTAATATTTGAGCTAACACTAATGTATACCACTCATTTCATTGAAATGAAATTACATACTTCACTGGCACAAGTCATGTTTAAAAATATGTGAAGCATTTCTTAGCAAGCCTCTTGGCCGTTTCTAACTATCCAGCAGCCCAAACCTGGCGCTCACATCTTTATATATCTAATTGGCACAGGAAGATATTACTGTAGACCAACATGACTGACAGGCGGCAACACAATAAATGGCACGCATGTTGTGTACACCATGAAACCTTTTCGCCTACGACAGTCCACAGCATGCGGATATGCGCCACAGGTGAATCATGTACTGTACCAACCCAGGACAGTGAAAATCGGCATTGGAGCATTGAGACACTGCTTAGATTAATGCAAGAAAGATAACCTTTTAAATAGTGACAGACAAATGCTGGGATACATGCAGCCTTAAAGCTTAGCGAATACAGAATATGAATAAATCTATTACATCAATAGTTGCCTGACAACACTTGGGGGGTATAATAATAATAATATATCTGGGGTTTAACGTCCCAAAACCACGATATGATTATGAGAGACGCCGTAGTGGAGGGCTCCGAAAATTTCGACTTGTCTAAAGAAATAGTTTGTCTAAAGAAAGAGTTTGCGAGTGCGCCCCTCACACGTTCACCATCACCACTGGACACATCAGTGCTGTGCTCCGTGCAGACGTAACTCCGCTGCCCGAGCGAAGGTGTCCCTAGCGGCAAGAAGCGCAGATTTGGCGGGATGCTCTCACGCGCTCGCAATGGGGTGAAATCGAGGAACGATGCCTTTTACGATGACTATACAGGCTCTGTTATACTCCGACTTCCGACGCGAGCGCGCGCGAGGACGTTGCGTTTCGGCACGCCGAGCCGGCGACGCTACACAAGGCGCAAATCGGTCTCCGCTACAGTCGAGCCGGCTCCAACGCGCCGGTGCGATGGCATCTAGAGGGGCGCATGCGCAGTAAAGCGAAGAACGTGCCGCGCCACCTGTCGGGAACCGACGAAACAGCCCGCGAAGCAGCGTGGCGATCGGAGATCTGTTCGTTCCGCGTTCGTTCTGCGGTGCCTACGTCACAGAAGTGAGAGGAGGCGCAGCGCTCCCGCCTAGAACCGCCGAGAGGAAGAGAACAGCCAATCGTGAAGCGGACAGCTTTCCGGAAGTAGACGCGCATCCTGTGACGTCGGCACAGGGACCGTGAAGCGTTTCTCGCCTTTTAATAAATATAATTACTTTACAGAAAATTATTGTTTTTGCTTCTCAAGCTCAAACACTCTTTCAAACAACAACAGCTTTGAGTGATGATATTTAATAATGTTAGTTTTTTTTGACGTCGTCGCTAGATGGTGTCGCGCACGCGAAAAAAAAAAAAGAGAAAAGTAGCGGCTGACGTAGTTTCAAAATGTCGTCCGATCGCAACGTCTGCGTTGGTTCTCGGGTGTCGGATCGTCAAAAGGAGCTTCTGCTGGCTTTTGTGAAAGAGCACCCACAGATCGCGACGCTGTCGTGCCCGCTGGAGCCGTCGTTCACGAGGGAGGACCGGGACGACATGTGGCAGGAGCTAGTAGCGCTTTTGAACGAAGAAGTCCCTGCGCGTAACACCAGGGCCCAGTGGCAGGCCCGATGGAGGAATGAGCGCTACTATTCGCAGCAGGGTCTTGCCAAACTCCGAGGGCAGCAGAGGTGAGTGCGATCACAATTGTATTGTGGTCGGTCATCTTACACGTCCCGCTTGTGCTTTACAGCGGCACCCGAGGCGGCCAGATTTCGGATTACCGCGGCCGCGTCGTGCTTGACAGGGACGAGTGTGCGAGGCCCATAGTTCGGGTGGTCTGAATCGGTAAGCACTGGCTTAGAATATCATTGTTACTTGTATGCTGCGAACAAGTGGGCTCGTTTGCTTCGAGCCATTACGCGCTGTTAGTTTTACTTTTTCAAACAATATCGAGTGGATCACCCGGCCGCCGCGTTAGCTGAGGTGCTAACACGTTGCGCCGCCCAGAACAGAATGCGAAACAGCCACATTTGCGGTGATGACGGAAGAACAGCCGCGAACTATATTTCGAAGCTCATTAGAGCACCCTACGTGTTCCAACCCATTTCTCAGACCCCCGAGTCGAGTGAGGTGCGTAGCCAGTAGGCTTGCCTCCCTCCACCCCTCTCTCCGAAGTCTGTGTGTCACAGCATGCCGCTGTTGAAACATTCTAAAAAAACATTGCTATTGTCCACTTCCACTCCATACTTCTTATTGCACTCAGTGTGTCAATCAAGAAACTTCTTACTATAACAGGTGAGCCCTGCTCCAGCTGCTACTGGTGTGGCTGAAGAGGATGTGGCCCAGGATCTTTCCCGTGCCCCAACTCGTAAGTTTCGCTGATGTTTTTGATTAACTGTAGATGGTGTTACATGCTCACAGGTGATGCTCATGCGTGCAGGCATATGTTTGTGAAGAGATGACATCTGTGGGCATAAAGACAAAAGGCTGCACAAAAAAAATTTGGCAAACGGTTGCAGGAGCTAGTTGTATGCATAACTGTCAGATGGAATAAACAGGTGTCCTGCCTTGCAGTTATGGTGAAATGTAGCAAAAAGGTAGCATGCAAAAATGTTCAACATCTTGAAATGTTTCCCTATTTTGGCAATTGCTTCAAAAGTGAAACTGAAAATGTGCTATTGCTAAATATACTGTTCAAAAAGCAAGCTCGTTATATAACTTTTTCACATAGCCATCATACACAAATGCACATGTTTGCACCTGTGTTACACCTGCTTGCTGTATGTTTTGCATACTGCAGCAGCTAGGGTTTCGGAAGGAGATTGTGTCAGTCATCGCGTAAAGCCGGGCAAACGATTGTGTAGGCCTGAAAAGGGCTGTTTGGTTGCTTCTCATGCAGAGGTGGTTAGAGGCGTGAGATGCGTTTGATGAGATGAGCGAAAATGAATTCCGGCACCGCTATGGTCTGTCCAAACGAAGTGCGTTGGTTGTGCGGTGAACCAAGCACCATTCATGGATGCCGTTGGGTCAGTGGATTTTCAACAGAGAGGAAATTGTTGTACACACTGAAACTTTTCACGAACAGAAGCTTCCAGCGAAGAGTCGGTAGCAGGAAATTTATAGATGATAATGGCAACACATTTCTTGGTTTCCAGCTCATGCCGCAGCTGCGAGATGGGGGCAACCGGCAGGCCGAGGCGCTGGAGTTACTAGCCGCAAACACCAGGCGGCAGGGCCAGGCATCATTGGAAAGCTGCGCCAGGTTCAACTTCTCGGTGACGCGGTCCACAAATTGCAAGGCGTTGGTACCCTCGCCCGGGCCCTCATTGCAGCGGAAGGCACCTGCACAGTGATTTGTAAAGACTAGTTGTACATATATGTTGATTCATTTTTGTTCACATCACGAGCTATGATACGCTGGTTTGCTTCAATGGTGCCCTGCAATTTTCTTTCAGTTAATTGTCTTTTTCTGCATATCAGAAGCACTGATGTGCTGTTTCATTGTACATAGTAAAGTGTAGATCAATGGTAAATCGTGTCCTGTGATGTCATTTCTTTTTAATCTCATCGTGCGAGGTGATGCATTCAGCAGTTTTGTAGTACATGTGCATAGCACAGTGTGGTTTCATTTATAAATCATGTTTTGCCATGTCATTTTTTAAAATCTCATTATACAAAGTCATGCATTGAGCAATTTTGTAGTATATGCCCATAGTGCACTGTAGTGTATCTTTATGTTTATAGTGTATACGTGTAGAATATTGTGGCACACTGTACGTTTTCTATCGATTTTTACACATCCTAGAAAAAAAGAAAAGCGTTTGTGAAAGGTCTAGGTTGCACAATTTTGAAATATTGCAAGACCAAAAAATAGTTGACGAATACGTGTTCTGTTGCTTAGAAGTGTTTAGATAACAGGATTGGGTACAAACAGAAATCAATAATAGAGGAAGACATATCAGCAACCAACAACTTGCATTTTTTAGCGAGTTCAATTAATACCGGTTCGACTGTGCCTTGTTTTCATGTAATACAATGACTTTCGTGCTGCGAGACGCGTGTGTTGTTGCAGAGGAGCAGCAGGCACTTTGTAATAACTCCATCTGTATATTATAAAAGGAAGCTAATTTTATATTCTTTTCCTTGACATTAAATTTAAAGGATATTTATTTATTTTGCTTTTTATGTGCATTGCTCGTGATACTTGTAATAAAATTTCAATTCTGACACCACCCTTGTTGTTCACTTCATTTACAAGCACGATTCTTGTTGCACTAAAGCTACCGCATCTTGCTGTCCTGATTCAAACAGCCTTTTCCGGTTACCACTTTGGCTGTGAATGGCACCATGTGCCATTCACAGTTGAGCTCTCACTTGTGCTTAGTGTGAAGCGCCATATTTTACAACCTGGTCGAAGCATTTCATCAGCATGGCGTTGTGTGACAAGGGGGCATAGGTCGGCAAACTCATGAGTCGACTCACTCAGATTCAGATCGAGCTGTGAGTCCAAGTGAGTAATACATTGGTGAGTTCGAGTCCGGGTGAAAACATTTTAGTGAGCCTGAGTCAGAGTGAATCCGCTTGAGGAAAATTTTCGTGAGTCTGAGTTTGAGTGAGCCCCAAGAGCAAAATATATTTCACGAGTGAGTCAGGGTGAGCTTCACATTTTTTGCCAACCTATTCAAGGGGGTTATTCATTGATAGGAGAACGCTGTTTCGTTGATATGTGTAGCAAACATTTGAAGTGTAGTAAAAAAAAACACAGTGACAAACACAATGAACAAAGACAAACACGCACCACACAATGCTGCCGAGGTCGTTGCAGGCGGCGGCGTACTCTGCGCAGGTGCTCAAGCATGCAGGCCCTGTGGTTCTCGAAACAGGTTCACTACACGGTTGCGCTGCTGCTGGCTCCCGTTGTGGTGGTGGTGGTAGCTCAGCTGCTGCTGGCAGCAGTCAGCATCGTCGGTGTCGTCATCGTTTCCTTCGAGAACAGGCTCATGTGCCGCCAACGCAATGTCGTGCAGAGCTGCACAAGCAGCAATGATGCTTGAGCAGCTGTGCACAAGCTTACAGCAATGCACCACTCCACAACATTGCGCATGGCGGTGTGGGCCTTGTAGTGGTTATCAGGGGTGCCACGAGCTGGTCGTCCGGGCACTGGTGTCAGGAACCACGGTTCTAATGTATAGCTGGAGACTCCTGCACGAGGTCGGCATGACAGCTGTAGTGATAACGTCTTGAATGTGGCAAGCATTGACAGCACTTACCAAGCAAGCCGAAGTTTTGCTTCCAGGTGCTGACGGAGAGGGCTCCCCCGCCATACCCACTAGTCATGACATGACCCCAGGAAACATGGACTGACATCCAGAGGTCGGCATCACATGTCTGCAGAATTCAATTCAGTCAAAATTGTACCCATAAATGACCTTGGGTACAATGTTGGGTATTATGTTAATGTAACTACATCTGTCTTCACTGTTACTGACTGTTGAAACATAGCTATGGACAAATAATCGACAGGGTAGGACTTGTACCATAAGTTCTAAAACGAGGACAATGCAGTGTCAAAGGGTAGTCTGCATGTTTACTGCTTGGAACAACCCATCTTCCAGCCACCAAAGCCTTTTAACCAAATTACTGCTGTATGTTTAAGGCAATGTATCACAAAATATCTACAACACGAAAAGCTTCGACTTAAAAAAGGGTTATGAAACAATGCGTATTTAATGTACATGCTAGGGCGCGTTCCGAGGGACCGAAATAAAGTTTATTCATCCATCCATGTATTGATCCATGTAACGTCCATCACGACAATGAACAATAAGGACATACTACGGCACATTCTGGGAGCGCTAATCTCAACAAATACAAATCGAGAATCAAGCTTCGGGTACACATGGCGAACCAGCAACGGTTAAATATTATGCACTGTGCAGGCCGCTGAACCAAAGTGTACTCCGCGTCACATGATTTCATCGCTTATCCTAAGCGAAGTGCCCTGAAACGAACCAATTCCCGTTCTGGATAGATCGAAAATACCGCTCCCACTTGTACTCAGTTGCAACAGCCTCAGTAAAGCGGAAAGTTTAAGCGATATAAATGAAACAATTCGCTACGCATACAATGCATGACTAATACTCACGATCGTGGTGTAGAATGCGTAGAGTCCCTTCCCCGACATGTAATGCGTCGTGTCCGCGGAGCTCAGGCCATGGGGCTTCGGGATTGCGATGAGCGTACCATCCACGCACCCGACCACAACGGGAATCTGCCCGAGCCGCGCGAACGCCGCCTTTGTTCGCTCTTCGCGTCTGTGGTCTCCGGAAAAGGCCACCCACCGTTTTTGCCCGCGAACGACAGTAATGGCGTGTTCCTGCAGCGGACGACTGCGACAGGCCGCTGAATTCCTCGCAGCCGACAGCTCGCTGGAAGCATCCGATCGCAAAAATCTCAGCGCGCACAACGCCTTCCGCTCTGTTTAAATCCCACTGGTTCGTTGGCACCCGATGACGGGGCCGAGATCGTCGCACAACCAAGGTACAGTACGTTTCGAGAAACGAAAGCGACGCCGGAATTCACACTCGCTCATCTCTTCAAACGCATTTCGCACCTCCTACCATTCTGCATCTGCTTCGAGAAACGCCAACGTAGCAAGGAAGCACCGTTGCAAGCGCCATTTTCTCAAAATCAGCTGTTGCGGCAGCCGCAACCGCCGCATCACTCGAAATACATGCCGCGCGACGCCGTTGTTCGCTCGAGAGAACGCGAGCGAACGGGCTCGCTCTCCGTTCACTTTTAGCAGACGACATGCTCGTTATGACGCGGCATGACGTCACCAAAAAAGAAAACACCAAGGAAAAAAAAGAAATGGCCACGCCCCTTAGAGTGGCGTGAGTTGTCCGGCTTCAGCCAATCAGCGCGCTTGTTCTCCCCCAGGAGAACGAACAAGCGGAACGAACAGATCTCCGATCGCCCCCCAGGTTCCTGTACATGCGAGTCCGGTGCGTCTGGCGCGAAATGAAGCAGGATCTATTCGGAGCCGAGCGACGCCCGAGCGCGCCAGCAGCCGTCGGCTGCGTCGGCGGTCAAATGCGAAGCATTCCTTAGCGAACTTCTATCTATCTAGCCGCCTACGACTTTGTGCTCTCCTGGTCGCTTGGTTCATCGAATGTGCACCAAAATTGGTATGGCGTAACATGACTGTATGACGAACATAAATGACAAGTCATAACATGAAAATCATGACACGCATGTCATGTACAGCATGATTTACATGCTACGCTCATGGTGCGCTGGCGGCCGTTTCGCTAGCTTGATTTACACCAAAATTGGTATCTTGTGACGTGACTGTGTAATGAACATAAATAACACGAGTTAGCATGAAAATCATGACACGCATGTCATGTACAGCATGACTTACGTGCCGCGCTCATGGGGCGCTGGCGGTGGTTTCGCTAGCTTGACCTACCCCGAAATTGGTATTGCGTGACGTGACTGTGTAACGAACACAAATAACACGAGTTAACATGAAAATCATGACACGCATGTCATGTACAGCATGACTTACGTCGCACGCTCATGGGGCGCTGGCGGCCGTTTCGCTAGCTTGATCTACACCGAATTGGTATTGCGCGACGTGACTGTATGACGAACATAAAAACTCGAGTTAACATGAAAATCATGACACGCATGTCATGTACAGCATGACTTACGTGCCACGCTCATGGAGCGCTGGCGGCTGTTTCGCTAGCTTGATCTACCACGAAATTGGTATTGCGCGACGTGACTGTGTGACGAACATAAAACACGAGTTAACATGACAATCATGACACGCATGTCATATACAGCATGACTACGTGCCACGCTCATGGGGCGCTGGCGGCGGTTTCGCTAGATTTATATACACCAAAATTGGTATCTTCTGACGTGACTGTGTAACGATCATAAATAACATGAGTTAACATGAAAATCATGACACGCATGTCATGTACAGCATGACTTACGTTCCACGCTCATAGGGCGCTGGCGGCGGTTTCGCTCGATTTATATACACCAAAATTGGTATCTTGTGACGTGACTGTGTGACGAACATAAAAACACGAGTTAACATGACAATCATGACTCGCATGTCATGCACAGTATGACTTACGTGCCACGCTCATGGGGCGCTGGCGGCGGCTTCGCTAGCTTGATCTACCCCGAAATTGGTATTGCGCGACGTGACTGTGCAACGAACATAAATAACACGAGTTAACATGAAAATCATGACACGCATGTCATGTACAGCATGACTTACATGCCACGCTCATGGGGCGCTGGCAGCGGTTTCGCTAGATTTATATACACCAAAAGTGGTATCTTGTGACGTGACTGTGTAACGAACATAAATAACACGAGTTAACATGAAAATCATGACACGCATGTCACGTACAGCATGACTTACGTGCCACGCTCATGGGGTGCTGGCGGCCGTTTCGCTAGCTTGATATACACCAAAATTGGTATCTTGCGACGTGACCATGTGAGGAACATAAATAACACGAGTTAACATGAAAGTCGTGACACGTATGTCATGTACAGCATGACTTGCGTGCCACGCTCATGGGGCGCTGGCGGCCGTTTTTTGCTGACGTAACGTCGCCGTGACGCGCGCACGCGCGCGTCGACTTTACGCTGGAGTATATCAGAGCCTTACTTGTCGTGCTTTTCGCACTTGGCCAGTGAGCAGAGCGACGGTCCGCGCGCGTTATCAACGCGATCAGTCAGCCGCAGGTGGTGGACGATAAGAATAATATAGCACCAAACATCGCTCCGCGATTGCACCCCTGCTCGCTCCACGCTCCCGCTCTGGCGGCGCGAGGCATTTTCGCGGGCAGTTCGTTTTGTGTCGGTTGCGCCCGAGGGTGATAAGCTGAGATTGTTTAGTGAGCGAGGCGGCCCGCATTACACGTGCGCAGTTTCGCTCAACGGGCTCGTCACCCTCGTTGTCTTCCCCCAGCTCATGTATTTTATGTTGCTGCGTTCGCCTGAGGATACACGAAGTCTGGCGCAAAGAAGTACACGCGCTAACGCTACGTTCTCTGATAGCTGCTAACAATTTGACATCTTTTGGAAGCAAAGGGGGAAGAAAACGCCTCAAGCGAAGCACCATAGCATGGCGCAGTGGCTAGCCGCCGCCTGCGTCGTCTGCTCCCTTATCCCGCCAAATCTGCTGCCGTGGCCGCTTTGGCCCGGGAGGCAGCGCGCGACTGTGGCGGCTCCTAACGTATACACGGTGCCCATACTGCGTGTTGAAGTCACTGACCTCCTGCTCCCATTGGTATTCAACCAGGTCCTTGAGTGTCTCGCAGGTGTTGCGCAGCACACATACAGCTCTGATGGCCTGTTTAGCTGTCTTAACCTTGCCCTTCATTCTCTTGGAAGTGCATCTGAAGCGAGCCTTCAGCTTCCCGAAGGCATTCTCCACTATCCTCCTGGTTCTTGAGAGCTGGTAGTTCAACATCCTTTACAGATCTCCGTAACTGCATTTGCGAACGGCTTCTGGAGGTATGCCGTTAGAGCGAACGCTTGATCACACAGTATTACTGGCGCTACTGTAGTTCCCTCAATGACGGAGACAGGAGTTTTGAAAAAGTCGTTCTCCACCAGTTTGCAGAAATCCGATCGGCCGTGCACAAAAGCATTGTGACATCTGCCCGGGCTTCCCACGTTGATGTACCTGAATCGGTACTGATTGTCAACGAGTGCCAAAAGTATCATGCCGTACCTGCATGAGAAAGAAAATCAAAATCCATGTAAAGCCAAATTTGCTACTTATTGCAATAAAATGAGTGATTCCTTCAAGCGTGTTATTTCACTTCAGAATCTCGCGCTCATTAGTGATTGCAAAAGCTTGGCAGCACGTCGGCCACAACCTATGAGTAAATGTGAACTTTTCCCGCTGCATTCGCTCTCCCACGCAAAAAGAACTTGCATATATGCTTCATCTAATCACGTTTGCTCATTTACATGACGTTAAGCGTGTCACTCATTAAAGCAGTAAACTCGAGTGTTCCAAGAAATTTTATCTGTAGTCCTGCGACACCAGTACTCAGACAAGTATATTGTTTTTCTTCAGAAACAACGAACCTTCGTTTTCCCATGCGCCTAGTACTTACGTTAACAAAGAGGAAGTATACATGTTCTTCGCACAAAAAACTGATATGGCTTCTTCGCCAGTCAAGTACAGGCGAAACACTTACCATCCCTTGTATTTGAAGTAGTCAACTGCATGCTCCTCTGGTGGAGATACCGGGATGTGGCAACCATCCAAAGCACTGATCGCCTGCGGAAAGCCACTGACTGTAGAACTGCCTGATGTGTTCCCCCATTTCAGCACAGCGGATCATTCGAAGCCACTGGCCCTCAAGTGTTGCGATAACAGCCGGGCAAAATTCTCGGCATATCACATTCACTGTCGACCGACCGACTCCAAACAAATCTGCAATGGTGGCGTCTTCCGCCGTCGAACGTAGCCGGTACAGTCCGATGGCTATTCGCTTCGCCACTGACACAGCCGACAGCATGTTCGTGTCTGCTCGTTCTAGCACAGGTGTCAGAACGTTCACAAGATAGCTGAATGTTGCAGGCGTCACACGTAAGGACTACCCGAAGTGCGCATCGCCCAAGTGCGGCAGCGTGACTTCGAACCACCTTTCGTTGCGATGAAAGGCCCAGCGCTCTCTCTGGATGGGATGCAGTAGCTCAGTCGCAATAGCCGCCATCGTGAATGAGTTGGCGCACATCGCGTCCTCGCACGCTCGAGTAAAAGCTTGCTGCTCTTCAAGAGCAAGGCGCTGAAGTCTTCCTCGCTGCGGTGTCTGGCTCGCATGGCCATCCAGGTGGTGACAACGCGCAATAACCGACGCCGTCTTATTTCGGGAGCCGGAGCGTCGCTCCTGTTTCCATTCTCCGTCATGTTGTCGGTCATGTTTAATCTCGATTGGCCCTTGGCTTGACTGGTTGACTGGCTTGACTTTATGCCGTGTAGCCGTGGAAAATTGTGAAAATGGCGGCGCTTATAATCTTGCAGCAATTTTTTAGTGATATTAAACTTATTTTTGTGGGTACGAACGTGTTGGATGCAAATTTGATAGCTCTTCATTTCTAGCAAAGTCACGGCTCGAGAGGGCGAAGGTCATGGTCATCATTTCAAAATGATATTTGTTTTCGCCGTTTGACAGCACGCAGGTAAAATGACATAGGCCCGCTTAATGACACTCGTTGTAAATGACATTAGATTTGCGGTGTGACAGGGGTATTAATTATGCTGTCTTGTTGCATCTTGTATAGCTCTTTCACGAACTCGAACGTTATGACGCCGTCTTTGCCGAGGTCACGAGCCTGGAACTGCGGTCTCAGGTTTTTTATTAAATGACATTGATCGAACGGCAAGAACAACTTTCGACGTGAGCTTACATGATGAGGCATACAGTGGACGACATTTCCACTACAAAGCATTTGCAACGCTGCTACATTAATACTGTAGTTGTCGGTGACGACTTGTACAACAAGAAAGCCGATAGATTCAATTTCTTTCAGTACGCAGCGCATAACTATGTTTTCTCCGCCTCTTTTTGAAAAAGTACGCCACCGGAATTGGAAATCGAACTGATAGTCCGTTCAGTACGAAACATAGCAACGCATTTGCTAGCACCGGCTCATCTGTGCTTTTTGGTGGAAGGATGTCCATAATGCTCTTCCCCGATGAAGAGTGAGTGACAACTTTATGGAAGCTTTACGGAACCAAGACGTTTTTATCGCTTCACCGATGAAAGTGTCTTGGTTCTTTACGCACAGCAACCGCCGCATTATTCTGAGTTCGTCCACGATGACAGAGCACATGCGGGCCTGTGGCGAAATGTCATTCGCGAGTTCCGCAGGACAGTCTTTCGTTGACCAAGCTAGTAAAGCCTCCTTCTCCACCTCAAGATCCGAGGAAGCGCCGCAGTGTACTTTGACTAGGTAGACGTATCATTCATTCGCTTCTAACATGTTCATATGCTCGTGTTATTACGTTGCACATTACAACGGCATAGCGTATCATCAGTTCTCATCAAGTCGGCTTCACTTAGCAGTAATTTTTCACTTGTTCTAGCCGTATCGATGCACTAAGGTCATTTTCGCCGGCCTTTTTAAAAACTTATAGAAATGCACAGGCACAGCGAAGTGGGTCGAGCACGGCGCCGCCCGTACTCGGCTTTCCGGTAGGCTGGATCCTGACGTAGAGCTCGCGTACGCTCAGCATTCCACTAACGGTGATCGGTAGTATCTTCTCGTCGTCTCTTGTTCTCCCTTTCCTTGGCTGCGTATTCTGGATCTGCTCGTCGCTGCCGTTGCCGTTCTCGTATAGCGACAAGCCTCGCTTCACGATGCGCTGCTTCTTCGGGAGTACGTACTTTCTTTGCGCGTCCCAAGGCTGTATCTAATCAAGCGGCGGAAGAGCGGCGGCACTCGGTTGCGCGAGGTGTCTCCGTCGCTGGGCGTGGCTTAGTGATAGCAGATGCGTGGTTGTCGCTGCTGTGCATGCGCGGCTTCGCATGGCGTCACGAGGTTATGCCAGGCGTTCTAGCAGCTGCGTCGTCGCTGGCTGCCATGGCTACGGCACAGCTGGCTTTTCGTGAAACGCGCACGTTTCAAATGCGGTTTAAAGATCTTCCCTCTTAAAATGTCGTTTCGCGAGCCAGAAACAGACGGACCATGTAAGCGATGAATGAACATGCGCGAGCGAGTTTATCGCCACTGCTCATGCTGATATATTTGTTCTCTGAATCTTTTAAATGGATCTTGCAGAAATTATTGAGGCCTGATATACTAAGTTGAAGTTACTGCAGCGTATATTTGATTAGCAGAAGCTGCCTCGCAAGGTGTGATACAACAAATTGCCGTACGCGCCGCGATCAACCATATCCGAACAACTTGAGGCTTTATTAGGACCCCATCACCATCAGGGTGCAGTGATAGTGCGGGCGGGAGGAAAACGCCGAAGTCGCTCGAGATCGAGATCCCACTCCCGACGGGGCATTGGCGGTCCACCCAGATCCGGATCCCCCTCGCCGGTAAGAAGCCAAAGCCGAAGTCGTAGTCGAAGTAAGAGCAGAAGTCGAAGCCGGAGTCGGAGCAGAAGCCACAGCCAGAACCGAAACTACCCCTCACAAGACGGAGTGCGGTCCACACCTGGCGGGAAACAGAGAGGGCCGCGTAGGCTCACCTGGTCTGACATAGTCGCGAAAAGAGACGGTGACTCTGTCCAGAGCGCCCCTCTCCCTGGCAGCCCGAGGGCAGCGCCGGACCCCGACCTGGCGGCGAGGATGGAGAACATGGAGAAAGAGAATAAGGAACTTAGAGAAGAGCTGACCAGGGCCAGAAAGCAGAACGAAAAATCAATGAGGAAAATCGAGGAGCTACAACAGACGCTGAACGAACTGCTTAAACGCATGGGAGGACCCTCCGGAGGAATTCCATCCTCCTGCACTTCTGCTCCCCGCAGGGCTGCCGAGCGAGGCGATGCGACTGCCACAGGAGGAGAAGAAGGAGAGAAGGACATGTGCTGCGGCGGCGAAGATGAAGCGCCGGCGGCGGTGGGCTCCAAGCGCAAGAGCCCGAGCGATGCCCAGCCTTCGAAAGACGCGGATAATCACGCACAAGAACCTAAGCGACCCAGACCCGGAGGCCGAAAGATCGACGCGATGGAAGAGATAGTGAACAAACTGACGAACAAGACGGAGCGAATGTTTGAGACGCTCCTGACGAGGCTGAACGAATCCGACGCGGAACGGAACGCGCAGTATGCCGCGGTCAACACCCAACTCGCGGCCGTGAATAAGCGAATTGAAGATCTGGAACGCGGGACCGTGCAGCTGCAGCAACAGCAACAAGAACGCCACGAGCCCGCAGGCGCCGGGTTACCGTTACAAGTAGTCAACGTTCCGACCATTCTTAACAGAGGCCACAACGCCAACGCCACCCACAATGAGAGGAGGGACGCACGGATAGTCGCCTCCCCCCCTAACACCTTTGAATAACCACCATGGCTGCGTCCCGCAAGTCCGACGGCAGACGCATAGTCTGGCAGTGGAACTGTAGGGGCTTCAAAAACAAAAAAGCAACGATGATGCAATACATGAAAACGCTCTCGAAAAACAAACTTCCCGATGTGATTGCTTTGCAAGAACCTTTCGACCGGGCTCAGCTACCGGGCTATGTCACGTGCGGTCCCCCTTGCCAATGCACGGGGAAGGACATTAGGGTGTGTACCCTGGTTAAGAGAGGGACGGCCTTCATCGAACATGCACTTGATATCAGCGAAGAGTCCGACATAGACCACGTCCTTATCGAAGTCGTGCCCTGCAGAGGAGCAATGAAGACCGGCCTATTCGTGCTTAACGTATACAGCACCCCCTCAAAAAGAGGCCTCACGCACAACTTCGGCGCCCTCTTTCGCGAAGCGATGGCCAAGGCCGCCTCCAGTCCCCTCCTAATCTGCGGAGACTTCAACGCGCCGCACACGCAATGGGGATATGGAGCCGACTCGCCGAAAGGGAAGAGGCTAGCCGGATTGATGGACGAGCTCGGCCTGATTTTACTCAATGAACCGGCGTCGCACACAAGGATCGGACAGGGCGCGTGTCGCGACACGTCCCCCGACCTCTCCATCTGGTCGGACGCGGGCACGATCGCCTGGTCGAACTCCTTCGAGGACCTGGGGAGCGACCACAGGGTACTGTGCGTGACTGTGGGAGAGGACGAAAGCGAGGTGGACGTCTGCCGAAAGGCCAGAGTCGTGGACTGGGACAAGTTCCGAGAGACCAGAGAACGAGAGAAGCAGGATGGTCCGATCGAGGATATCGGAGAATGGTGCAGAAGACTACTTGCGGACGTAGAGAGAGCTACAGAAGAAATCGAATTGACAGACTGGCGACAACGACCTTCCAGAGAAGGCGGAGACAGGTCCCGCGGAGGCGTCGACGATGGCGTTCCCGAACCAACCAGAGTGGACAGCCGGCTGGCACATCTCGTAGCGGCCAAGAAATCCATGCAACGGAGATCGAGTAAGCAGAAGCTCAACCGAAAGCTACGCAAGAAGATCGCCGAGATTAACCGAGAGATTGAGGCACACTGCGCTCGGCTGTGCGAACAGGAATGGCAGGAGCTGTGCGATACGATGGACGGAAACATGAGCGCAGGACGGACCTGGAGATCCTCAGGCACCTGCTGGACCCAACCAGCACGAGAATGGCGACTCGTGTGCAGATGGCGAAGCTGCGACAAAACTACAAAGACGACCCGGAGGCCTTCGCGGAGGAGATCGTGCAGACGCACCTCGCTCGCCCGGCAGGCCAGAGTCATTTCGAATACCGCGGGGCTCCCAACGAGGAACTAGACGCGGACTTTTCCGTGCAGGAAATCAGAGCGGTCCTCCAGCTACTGAAGACCAAGTCGGCGCCCGGTCCTGACAAGATCACCAACCAAATTCTGAGGAACCTGAACGATGACGCCATCGAGAAGCTATGCCAGTACATCAACGCATGCTGGAAAGAAGGTCGCATTCCGCACGAATGGAAGACTGCGGACGTGATTCTGATACCCAAGCCAGGTAAATCGCTAGAGGTTCGAAACATGCGGCCAATCTCCCTGACGTCCTGCGTCGGGAAAGTCATGGAGCACGCCTGTCTCAACAGGGTGACGACGGTCCTCGAAAAGCGGGACGCCTTCGGCACCCACATAATCGTATTCCGGAGGGGGCTTTCCACGCAGGATGCTATGCTGCAGATCAAAGAACAGGTCGTTAATGCACCAAGCACGCATGTGCGCGCCCTGCTCGGATTAGACCTGAAGAGCGCCTTCGACACCGTGAAACACACGGCTATATTAGACAAGATAAGCCGACTTGATCTCGGTGCGAGGGTTCCACCGTTACGTGAGCAGCTTCCTGAACGGGCGCAAGGCGACGGTCAAGATCGACGGGGCTCTGCCGCGAACGGTTGGCATGGGGGGTGCGGGTACGCCGCAGGGCTCTGTGCTTTCCCCTACGCTTTCAACCTTGTCATGATCGGGCTACCGGAGCGTCTTGACGCGATAGAGGGTATCAATCACACGATCTATGCAGACGACGTGACCGTGTGGACGACGGAGAATACGAGCGTCGGCGAAATGCAAGACAGACTACAGCGGGCCGTCCGGGAGGTGGAGCGGCACCTCGAAGACACGGGTCTCGTCTGCTCTCCAGATAAATCGGAAATCCTGCTGCATAGACCGCGCAAGAAAGGACCTCACCCGCAGGCTGTAGTGGACGCCCGTCGTTTGGGCATCCACGTCACGACGCAGGAGGGGACCCGAATACCGATGGTGTCCAAAATACGAGTGCTCGGCCTGTGGCTGGAAGAGAACGGTGCCAACCGCGAGCTGGTTGCGCGACTGCAGAAGAAAGTGGCCGCCGCCACGCACCTTGTGCGACGGGTAGCGAAAAAGAGGAAAGGGCTGAAGGAACACAACGTGACAAAGCTGCTACAAGCGTACGCGCTGAGCCACATAGCGTACGTCGCCGCGTACGCCGACTGGAACAGGAGCGAAACCGACAAGCTGAACGTGGCGATTCGCAAGGCCTTCAAGACAGCCCTGGGTGTGCCCCAGTACACGGAAACCCATAGGCTCCTCGAGCTGAGCGTGCACAACACGCTCGACGAGATGCCGAGGCGCAGAGAATCGCACAGCTCGAGAGGCTGTCGGGCACCAGAACGGGAAGACGCATTCTGGACCAGCTCGGGATTCGATATCACGAGGCGCGGGGACTGAAGGAAGCATTGCTACCAGAAGTCAGGGACGCCATACTGACAGAAAACATCCCCAGGAACATGCACCCCGTGCACGACTTGCAACGCCGAAAACGCAGAGCGGTAGCGATCCTGAAGCAACACGGAAGACGAGAGGGCGTCCTCTTCGTCGATGCGGCCAAGTATCCACGGCACTCCGGCGACGGCAACGGGGAGCAACCACAACCACCGCCGCTCCAACAGAACGTGCGAGACGAACTGGGGGCGCCACTACCATCACCGTTACTACTGCTACGACAACAACGGCAACAGCGCCAGCGGCAACATCAACGACAAGGCCAGCCAACAGCGGCGGTACCTGCTTTCTCCATGGCGGTCGTGGATACGAAGGAAAAGGTCCGGGTCACGGCATCTGCGAGGCTGCGGTCGGCCGAAGCTGCGGAAGAGATGGCCATAGCCCTCGCGGTACTCCATGGAGGTGCGGAAGACACGTTGATTATCAGCGACTCAAAATCAGCGATTCGCAACTACACCAAAGGCTGGGTGTCCGAGGAGGTGGCTCGCATGCTAAACGCCAGGGCTGGGGACTTCAGGTCAGGCAAGATTACGGACAAGCCCTCAAGTGGTTCCCCGCGCACATGGGGGACATTGCAGCTATCTACACCAGCAGCCGTAAAAGCAACAGCAGCAATGCCAACGGCCAAAGACCCACCGGCACCCTGCCCAACCACAATGAGCGCGCCCACCTCGTCGCGAGGCAACTTACCCGCCGCGACGCGGTTACCCAGGGAGCAGGCACCGCCATTGTTGTGAGGGACTCCGATGGAGGAACGGCGGTGGAGGCCACCGGCTCCGGCGCCGCCGCTATTGACACCACCACCACCTCCGTTGTTGCGGCAACCGAAGTCGTGCCGCAAGGAGCAAGGGACCAGATGTACGCCGACTGCTATGCCGAAGAGTTCCCGGCCACGTACCACGAGGTGCTTGGGCACTATAGGAAAGACCGCAAGATATATCCGGAACCCCACGTGCGTCTGGACAGGTCGCAGGCGGTTGACCTGAGGCGGCTGCAGACGGGTACTTTCACCAACCCCTACCACCTGCACCTCCTGTGGCCCGCGCTGCACCCATCGCCTGGCTGCCCGTGGTGCGAGCACGGACGGGCCGATATGGCCCATGTACTTTGGGAATGCGGAAGAAATGAAGGTACACTACGAGGAAGGATGAGGACACCTGAAGGACCCTCTGAAGCGGGGCGCCTTGCTGAGCGATGGCGAACCGCCCTTCTCAGCGAGGCCCCCGAAGACCAGGAGTGGGCCGTCCAGCGGGCCAGGGCCGTCGCTGAGGACCTCGAAAGATGTTCCTCGAATGGCGGATCCCTGGCAGCCTAGCCCCGGGCACAATATCAACCGTTGGGCAAATAAAGTTTATTCAACTCAACTCATTCTCGTTAGCCAACATGACGTAGATTTTTTTTTTGAGGGGGGGGGGTCTTTGCTAAGCCTGGAAGGCTGGAGCACGAATGCGATAACGTGCACGGGACCACCAGCGGAGCCCGTACAAGAGACGGCACTGAATTTTAATTAATATATGGGGTTTAACGTCCCGAAACGACGGCACTGAATTGAAGGATGTGTCTCACCGCAACAACTTTGCCACCGTCGACGATACGCGTGACACAGTCCCCAACATGATTCAGAATTGTGCTCAGAAACAACGGCACTGTGAGACGGGATTACAAACGTTAGCCTCACAAGACGTTGAAAAGCGACAAGCGTATATGGTATGGCCGCATTAAACAAATAATTTTCGCATCGTAACTTAAAAAAAACATTCAATTTATGAACTTCCATTAAAAGAAGGAAAGATAGAGTTTGCTCAACGTCGACAGAACCGTCCCCGTCAACTTCCATCGTGAATTCTCGAACAACAAACACAACGCACACTGCTGCTGGAGTGGCGACGGGCTACCGGCATCCACACTTCGGGGCTTCGTCCGTTCGCCGCCAGATGCCGACTCTGCTCGATCTCGACGCCAATAGCTTTCAGCCAATTCTTTCGTATTTGTTCACCGCTCAAAATTTCATAAATAAGATGCTGGGGGCCTTTCTTTTACTGTGCGAAATGCACCGAGGTCCTCAACAGTAGGCCATACCAGTGGGTTTCCGCTCAGACAGCGATTCATCGAACCGCTAAGAATGATATACAACTCGCTCGAGACCGTGAAGTATTTGCTTCTGCCTGAAGCCTGTCCGCCTTGCTGTTGGAGGTTCTCAGTGCAGCGCCGAGTTTCAACGCAGTTCACTCCATCAATCGAATGCAGGAGGCAAGCTTTTCTCGGCCGTAGCCTCCTTTACGAGGTAATCTTACGAGGTGCACGAGGTTATCTTACAGCAAAACAGCGAACTTGCGGCAAGCGAGGCAAGCGAGTATTATCGTGTTTTCTCACTAATGGAGATGCGTACACGCTAACTTTCGGGTCTTTAACTAGGCGCGACGGCTAGCGAGGTATTCTTAAGGCGCCTCGAAGTATCCGCCTCCTCCGTTACAGGGTGGAGGCGCAGTTTTTTCCGGGCGCCATCTTGGTTCGAGTGTTCCCGTTCGCTGGCACTGCCCGCCGGGCAGCGATGGAGCCTTTTAGTAAAATGCGCACAAACTGGGCTCAGTTTATCTCTACTGACGATAGGGCTTGCGCATATAATTCTTGGTGAGCAATATGCAAGGCTTTTATCATAAAATGCTAAGCATTTCTTGGCGAACCAAAGCCATTTTGTGAGAATCTGTCTACCTATATGGCCGCCTGCGTGTTCGGGCTATCGCAGCCTGTTTCATTAGCTTGATGTATACCAAAATTGGCATCGCATGCCTCGCAACCTCGTCAGTGCCAGACAAAAAAAGGTAATGGGTCCAATTGGATGTTCCAATTTGGAGTAATGGGAGCCAAAGGGAGCTAAGTGGGGTTCAGCTGGGGTCCAACTGGTTCCCAATTGGAAGTGCATGCTGCAATTGCGACGTGTCCAGTTGGACTGTTCATGTAATGACTTCAAACATTTTAACCACATATGTGTATTTGAAGTTGTAACAGGATGACCTGCTGCCATGATGGCAGGATCCAGTTTGTAGCAATGGGACCCAAATGGAGTTCAGTGAGACCCATGCTGCAATGGGAGTGTCCATTTGGACTCCCCAATTACAGTACATATATGAATTTGAAGTTTTTAGCAATTTTTAATTGCGAGTGGTATTGCAAGTCATAAATGGAAATCCACAGTGATTCCACCCTTAAACTCTCTATTGGAATTATTTGATGCGTGTTACCCAAACAGGATTCAAGCTAGTGTTTCAGCTTGGAATCCCTGAACTATGAGAACTCTGTCACTTTACCTTCAAGTTCAAGCCTGGATTATATTCAGCTTGTTTACAATACTAGTCAGGGTTATTAAAGAATCTGGATACGCCTACCATATATGCATCATGAAAATGCAGCAATTAATGCACAAGTACACATTTAAACCGCAACTTCAGCCGTATGCAACATTACAATGTACCCACAATGTCTTATTCCAAAACCAGGAAATATGGTTCACTACCAGCGAGCACATTCATGTCACATGTTTCATTATGTGCTACACGTCATTACCTATAATAAATACTGCTTCAGGATGCGAATGAATTTTTTTCAAATATTTACATCATACAAAAAATAACACATTAAGGTTAGATGTTCTCACTCACAAGATATCCCAAAAGAGGGTATGAAAGGTAACAATTACATTTAAGGAAAAAGAATTTTATTCCAAGAGAAACAGGACTGAAACAGCAAGGAACATCATGGTGTAAAAAAAAATCCTTGGCCAATGCTGCAATACAAGGTGCACAAATACCTAAATATTACGCATACTTACAAGATAGGAAATCACATCACAATATAAGCAATCTGGTTCCAAAGGATGTAGAATGTGTAGCCATACAATTGACATTTCAGTAAAGCACTGAGAAATAGTTTACAGCTTACAGGTTAACAGCATTCATTCACTTATATAAGGATGCTGCAATCACCCAAGGCAATTTTCACAGTGGTACAATGTATTATGTATGAATGACAAGCAAGCCCATATTCTGTGCATGGTGTTACAAGAGTGAACTTGTATTCCAAAAAAATAGTTTCACACAACATTGCAGTGCCATAGCACACACATGCAGTAAATTGTCCATGGGCTCCTGTAAAAGAAAAAAAAATTAAATAAAAGTAAGAACAAAAAATACAGCACGTACTCGTGAAATGTAGGAAAACATTCAATACACAATGCCAATATAATCTTTAAGAGACAAAAAAATGAAGAACTATAGACCCACATCATCATCATAATTTACTATCCATTAAGGGCCCTGGGTTGGGCATTACATAAGGGGGGGGGTAGTGAAATATATGTACGAGGTGTCACATTTACAAAAAAATATAGCAGAGAAAAAGCCATATTAGCTTTGTGCACTGCTATGAAACCAAGGAAAAAAATACACGTGCTATGTGTTTACAAAATATTTACATTGTGGTTCCACAAGCACAAAAAAAGGGAAAAAAACATCATAGGACGTGTATACAAAATGTTTGATGTACTGGTTTAGGAAACAAAATCTACAAGCAGTGGTTATCTTATACATTGTTATGGAAGCGAGGACTATGAAATGATATCACTTTAGAGCAGAGTTGCCAGTTCCGCTTATAATAAGCGGAATTTGGGCTTCTTTTTTCACCGAAGTCGCTTATAGAATTTTTCAGTCGCTTGTCGCGCTAGACTTTAACAAACCAGAGAGATTCACAAAAATAATCTCCATAGGATGGGCAAAACACAAGAAACAAACCTAGCGAACAAGCTGGCTTAAGGAAAGGATATTCCACAATTGGTCACAGCCACACAATCAACCAAGTAATTCAATCTGCACAGTACAACAAATCCCACTATATGGTTTTTATAGACTACGAAAAAGCATTAAACTTAATTAACATGGCAGCACTTCTGGAAGCAGCTTCCAGTGTGCTGGTCAGGATAAAAGGAAAGAGCAGGCATGGTATAACTCCACTGTTACTTGATGCAGCTCTACTCGTGCTTGACGGATTCAACAATTCTAGTGGAAATCAATTCGTGAGGAAATAAGCTCCTTCAGTGAGGCCATTCGAGGGTTACTTGGAAAAGTGTAGCAGGGCCCCTTTAAAAATGGTATTTTAACCAACGGAAGGACATTGCCTGAGCAAAAAAATTGAGGCATTTCAACAGCCACCGACATAAAAAGAACACGCATGTTTATGGGCGTATTGTGTACTTAACAGGGCTCATTTAAAGGGACACTAAAGAGCGAAACGATTTTTCTCATATATTAAGTACTCTTTCACGATACCAAAAACACCATGCTTGCTGCGAGAAGACGCTTAGCAAGCGAGGAAACGCGCAAAAACAAAATGTGGGTGACGACGCCACCTTGAAGTTTCCGCACCATTCGCCGTGACGTCACATGTTTTGACGGCGCCTACTAGAGACTACGTAGCTCCTCATCGGTAAAAATGGAGTACATTGTCCTCTGAGGGGGCCATAGACTTAACATACCAAGTTTGGGGTAATTTTGTAGAGCCAATGGTGCCAAATGAGGATCAATACACTTTGAAATCCGTGACGTCACGCGGGAAGATTTCGGCGCGAAATTTAAAAATGAAACTTTGAACTTGATTTTCTCCTCTTTAATAAACATATGATGGTGAAATTAATGACATTAGTATTCTCAGAGCACAATTTATCGGTCTAGGCCGATTCATTGCTTCTCTTAGTGTCCCTTTAAAACTCACACAGCAAAAGTGTTTCGCTTTAAATATATTACAGTGTGAAGGAACTAGGAGGCAAGCATACATAGGAAGCACTTTCGAGGTCCACAAACACTACAACCTGGCTTATTTGTGAACATTAGATTAGGGACGTATTTGCTGCCTTGCGATTCACTTTCAGCACATGACACATGGTCACCAAGTTGTACTTTACTAGACTGCCGCTTAATTTTCTTGCGGAGATATATGCTTTGTTGTCATTGCCATGATAAATTCCTTCAATGACTGCAAAACACTCATCTTGAAGTGCTACAACAGAACTGTCAGTTCTCTTGTTGGATGCGTACATGCTGTCAGTGATAATTGAACCCTTAGCCAGCATTCGTCTGTACTTGGTGAACTCAAGGATAGTTTCATGCCGAGATGATTGCAAGCCTGCTGGTGCATGCTGGGAACCGCGTCCAAAAAAACGAAAGCCATCACAGCTAAGTGTGCTTTTTCGTGTCAACGTGCCATCAAAAGACGAGCAGTACTCGGGTACACTTCAGTTAACAGCCAAGTCTTGAAGCTCTACAACCATGTTATCCATCTGTAGAACTCGGCAGACTCGATGAGCGATTCCGTTCGCAGCTTTTACAGCTCCTTTCAGGCTGCCATTCCCAGCCTCAAATGGGAACGCACTGTGTGCCCAGAGCGGTCCCCAAAGGCGGCACACTCTTTACTATGTGAGTAAGCTGGTGCATATTGAAAGTCATAAATGACTTGCCAAACAGCATTTCGGCACGCACGCGGAACTCCAGCAATAGCTCCTCGGCAATGGCAAGCTCGGCAGGGCTAATTGTGTGCTGCGACATTATATGCAAGGCTTCGACTAGGCAGGCCCAGTGTTGCAAGTATGCCTTATCTAGAATGCCATGTAGAACAGGCACACCGTAGCAAAGCAGCCAGTTCTCGAGCTCCTTGGCCTTCCACCATTTCCACTCTTTCGTAGGCCTCGGCATTCGCCTCACATCTATTGGTGGCTTAATAGACATAAGCCTATGGTCCACTATGTGCTGCTGTCGGCTTATAGAACATGGGCTGTCGGAGTTGAACCATAGTTCAAAAAACTGGCGCGCTACTTCCAGCAAGATGCAGTGCATATAGCCTGGCACAAAGCTCCGCACTATGTTGAAATGGGGCAGGCTTATCAGTGGCGACACCGTTTTGACCCCATGAACAGCCACTCCCCCTTTTAGAGCCACCTCCATGTCAGTCAGCATCTGAAGTTCTCTTCTCTCGGGAGGTTCAACTTCCTGAACTGGGTATTTAGTTGCCCCACCAGCTCTTTCACCTTTTTGCAGACACCAATTACATCCAAAATACCCGTTAAATTGGGTCACGCCTTGCATCGGTGCCCTCGCAACAGAATCTACACTGGAACAGATATAGTACACTTTATATTGTTATACCTTTCCTTGACGTTGCAATTCAACGCCTTTCTCGCACAGCTCGTTCATTTTTTCGACAAAGGTACCTTGAAAAAGTGCCATGTTCGGCTTTTCTTTCCAGAACCACAATGGAGCCAGGACCAGTTTGGACATTCTTTGCTGTGGAGGGAGCTCATTTACAATTAGCTGAATGGGCCAAATTGATGTCCCACTTGATTTAAAAAGTGGGGTCCCATCTGCATTCAATAAAAAACTGATTCTTGGTCCACAGTGTTGAGTTACGGCTACAAAAGTTCGATACATTTTGCCATCCCAGATGTCTGAAAGTGTCCTGTTCGGTGGAAGTGGGTTTGTTAAATCAAGGAGATCACAGTTTTTTAGCAACCTTTGAAGTTGTGACTCAACATCAAGAGTGACAAAAAAGGGAGCATCCGAGAGGGAAGACACAAAAGTTGTGTGATTGCGCTCCAAGCATTTCAAGTAGAAATTTGTCTGAACACTGCCAATGTGCGAAAAACATTTTGGACAAAAAAAGAAAAAGGTCATAGTGGTGCCAGTTTTGTTAAGAAGTTTATGTAGGTGATACCGTGAGTGAGGCAATACAGTTTGTCAAAAATTCCGTTGATGAGGTCTATTAAACTAGTTCGGCCTGTGAGAGTCAAATTATTCTTCACGGCATGCTTTAATGCCATAAGGAGGATATCTCTTTTTGAAAGCACCACTTTCTCAGTGACAATGTCTGTAAAAAGGTCTCCAAAGTGTGCCTTGCAATAAGGGTCAGGCTCCGTCAGTGTATCAGCAGCAGCTTGATGAAAGTGAGAAAAGAAAGAATGAGCTTTCATCAATGGAGCCACCACAAAATTCAATTATGGTGGCCTGTGATACACCCGAAGAATATGAGCAAATGAATTAGTCATTGATAGCCACAAACAGCAGGCCTGCTATAGCCCTTAACACACTAACTGGTGGGATATTCTTAAAAATGAAAGAGCTAGTGATTTTGAAACAAATCATTCATCAAACTACTGGTCACTTCTAAGAGTGCCCATTTAGCACAGACAGTTTCCAGTACATAAACGAGCCTTGGAATACTAGTAGTGCCCTTGAAATTGACCGTAAATCTAGTTATCTCCAGTTACAAAACACACCATGTCATCATCCAATCTGAGAGAGTCTACAGGGAAACCTTGCTGTGCAGCATGATCATCTAAAATAACGTCCTGCAAAGAAAGGAAAAAGAAACATTCAGTGTCACAGTAACCTGACCTGCCTAGTTCTAGTTAGATGTTCTAGTGCTCTCATTGCACATAAATTACATGAGAACAGACCACCCCAGCCAGTGTACGGAGCCATGCCATGCTCTGCGAACTGTTGCTTGTTATCCCTAGAGTTTAATGTCCCAAGGGAGAACTCGTCTGAACTCATTATGCAAGAGAAGCCACAGTGTCAATGCACTTGCTCAAAATTGTTCTGGTGTATGTCAATCTTGCAGCTCTGAAATGCACACATACTACAGATAAGACCCCCTGTACTTTCCTTGGCGTTATTGTCTGTTAGTTCTCATTAATATTGTGTCTAACAAAGATAAACGAGCCCTTGAAAAATCATCTGCTTTCCTTCATTCATAGCGAGGGTCTCGTCCTGGCAGACTTAATGCCTTCAGGTAGTATGCGAGGGATTATTGGTCAGCTGCCAACTCGTAAAATGATCACGTGCTACGTGACGCCAACAGGCAAAAAAAGAGTGTTCCACACTCGCCGCCATGGCTGCGATTGGTGCTGACTAACACTCCTAGGTTTAAATCAACATATATACCCCAGAAAGTGGACGGGAGGATGACCGCCGCCGTAGCTCAGTGGTAGAGCGTCGGACGCGTTATTCGAAGGTCGCAGGTTCGGTCCCTGCCGGCGGCAAGTCATCTTTTCGTCCACTTTACTTTCTTCACATTTATATTCTAAATACTACAGATAACACCCCCTGTACTTTCCTTGGCGTTATTGTCTGTTAGTTCTCATTAATATTGTGTCTAACAAAGATAAACGAGCCCTTGAAAAATCATCTGCTTTCCTTCACACATTTACAAAGTGCAACAAGTGTATACAATTTACCTCTTCGTCCTCATCAAACAGTAATGGATCATCTGCATCGGAAACGCTTGCGATGCTGTCTTGAAGTGGGACTTCCAACAACAAAATTTGTAATTTCCCATCGATGATAATGATATACATGTAAACATAGCATGCAGGACAAACTAACTTCATCTGATGGGGCGTCAGGCAGGCGCGCAGGAAAGCCCTGTGACGTATGACCCCTGTTCCTCTGCTCTTGTACTTCTGGGGCTGCAGCAGGAGCTGTCAAAGTGCTGCCAGCTGACAAGCCGAACTGGTTGACACTTGACGTTGCCTGCGTGTGCCGAACACGTGCGGCGATAGTAAACGGTTTATCGTATAGAAAACAATTGCTCTCGTAGCACTCCCCTGCCACCTCAATTTACCGGCTCATTATCGGACTCGGGGAAATCATCACTTTCCGAGCGTTCGGATCCGGGGCTATCAACGTCACTTTCCCAGCTCTTCCCTAACGCAGTTCGACTTGGTGGATCTGCCCTTTCTGTGTCACTGTCTGCGTCGTCACTCGAAATAGGCACGCTTGTGCTTGTGTCCTAGAAGAAAATGAGGTTTAGGTTTACAGTGCTGCGCTAACTTGGCGAAAAAGAAAATGCACTGATAAAAAATAGCAATTTCGCACGGCCGAGTACATTCGATCGCGGGCAGAGCTTGATTGAAGGATCGTCAAAAATTGATCGTAAAACATGGCGCAACGATCTGTGTCGTTGAGCACCATGCAGTTCGATGTTGTGAACACCCGCTGATATGATCAACAGGGCCCTGATCAAGCAAAAACCACGATCGAAAGTGCCCATCCACGTTGAAAATCATCAGAACTTACGCTCTGCAGGCAAGAGCGCGCAGTGCTCCTTGGTAGCAGAAATCGCGACTTGAGACCTAAGTAAGTCTTCTAGGGTCATCTCTTCCTTTTCTTCGGACCACGCTCCATCGCAACGCCTCGAAGCAACAAGCTGGTACGGCTTATTTCACTCCAGGACGCGATGATTCTGGATGATGATCCAGAAACAGTCAGGTAAGAAACAACGATGGAGCAATGCATTCTTGCCGCCATATTACGTGGCCCCGCCACGGTGGTCTAGTGGTCATGGCGCTCGACTGTTGACCCGAAGGTCGTGGGATCGAATCCCGGCAGCGGCGGCTGCATAGGTGAAAATGTTTGAGGCCGTGTACTTAGATTTAGGTGCACGTTAAAGAACCCCAGGTGGTCGAAATTTCCGGAGCCCTCCACTACGGCGTCTCTCATAATCATATCGTGGTTTTAGGACGTTAAACCCCAGATATTATAATTATGCCATATTACGTGCACGCTGAAGCCAGTCGACAAGTCACTTATTCAAACGTCGTGGTACTGAACATTCACTATAAAGCAAAAAAATATTTTTATCTTAATTTTCTGCGGTACAAATAGTGAATAATCAGATGTTTGTCAATAAACTGACAGATGCGCAGCTGTGGTCAGTCTATGTGCGGCTTTCTTCGCGCAAACGCCAGCCATTCGGCCAGCTGAAGCGCACGTGTGTAAATTCGCTCTACACGTGTACGTTGTTTTTGTTCAACATCGCGAGATGATTACTCACCAGACGATAAGCAACTTCGAACTGTTCCAGCAGACGATGTGACAGATTTTGCACCGCGTCACCACCAAGACTTCAAGTCCAAATCTCTTTATTTGGTAAAATGGACCGACGACGATGGAGAGAGTGATTATTATAAGGCACGGATTCTGGCACTGGGAGGTAAGCTTGGTCTTAATTTTTTTTTTGCTTGCTATGTTGCCGGTGAAATGCATTCGCTTTGGCCTGGCCGGCTGTTAAGCACTGTTCGCCATTCATAACTACAAGGTAGTTTTAGCCGTAATCTACGCTGGCATGGTCGTCACTTAGTTCGTTTTGTAATTCACGCGCGATCGTAAAATTGTGTGGCGTCATTATTAACTTAGTATGCCTGAAAGCTCCACAGCGATGGCGCTGTTATTTGCCCGGCCGCGGAGAAATACCCACAGCGTCAAGTATATCGGCTCACATTACCGATCTGCACTTTTGCGGTAGAGGGCGCTTTTGTCTGTGGCACCAGCTTTGATATATACCTAATGACAGGGTTCGCACGCTCCTCTTTTGCCCTCTGCATGATATTGTATTACAACGGTACTAAGTGTTCACACGAAGTTTGATTCTTAATGTACAATAAAATAACACCAGCAAAAGTACATGCTAAAGATCTTGAGATGTGCCATCAGAGGCTGACGTATGTAGAACACTAACTCAATGAATGTTCACGTTGCACTCCGCCCTCATGTTTTCCAGAATCGGAGGACTTTGCTGACATGGAGAGCAAAGAAAGAACACGTATTCCTAAGAGGGCTTATTCGCCAACACCTTCCAACTACGAGAGCGAAGCGGCGGTAAATTATTTTATAAAGCTCCTACAAAAGGCCTCGATTAACACTTTCTGAGTAAACAGTGTGTTACGAGTTGTTTTCTATTTTGCCCAGAGCCCTATGAAAGAAAAAACAAAAGGCAAAACAACAAGCGCCCCAGAGTCGCGCCTTCTGCACTTGCTAAAGAGCAAAAAAGAAAATATGAAGAGGCTGGCCAAAAATCAACATGGGCCACATTCTAAAATACAGCACAGAGAAGAGACGGACAGCGGACGCCTTTGGAAGGCTCATGAAACCATATAGCATCTCGAGGAGCAGATTGAAAAAAAACAGCAATCATTCGTGAATTAAAAAAACAGAATGAAGATAAGGACAGTGAGATAGCCCAACTTAGAACATTGAATATAGACCTTCAGGACAAAGTTATTTCTTCATTGGAAGACACGAAAGATATGGAGTAGAAAATATCCTAATTGTACAGATTTTGTGTTGTGAAGGCATTAACGCCATTCTTGTGACAGTTAGTAGTGTGCACAGCTTGTTACTGTAAACATTCTGACAGTTTTGAAACAGAGATATTTCAACTTTTACCTAATGTACGGTACACCTGAGATCGTGACCTATTACCGTTTCTAAAACTTTTGTGTGAAATCTGATGAAAATGTTTTGCCAGCTCTAACTTTTTCCTCTCTTGATAATGCAAACAGCATTGCAATGACCTGTACCCTATGTCTAAATGCAGGCTGCAGAATTATGAAAAAGACGGATTGCAGCCAATCATTTGGCAGCCCCCCTCTGTCGGATGAACCACAAGACCCCTTGACAGAGCGAGCCCTTCTCCCAGGCCCATCTGATCAGCAACTGAATGACAGTCAAACGATGGTATTCTATCTCGAACTTCATTAATATGCTACTGTCCAAGTTACACACAATTGTCTTTTTGATAGCATGTTAAAGCAATGTACAAGCAAGATTGAGCATTATAGATTACTAGGTGTAGAAGTTTGTCAGTGCACAGTTGTGCAAAACATTCTAAAAAGAGTACAGTTATCATTATGGATATGTGTAAATTTTAAGCAGTACATATGAATGACTAAGAAGGGACAAATTTTTGTTGTCACTAGCACTTCATGTGAACACTACAATATCTCAAGTTTACTCTACTGCTGTTGCTGCTGGTCATCCTTCACGTACGAATGAACAGTGAGAGTTTGTAGTATAACCGAAATGCGGGCGAGTTGGAACATATCCATTGTTGGGCAGCGCACAACGACAACACACGAGATAGGGTGAGGGTTTGGTTCGTAGTTATACTACCTTCTGTAATTGGCTAGTAGAAGGGTTCACAAGCTTTTGTCCTTGTCCTACAACGTAAAAAAGTACAGGAGTATGCTTGCATGACAAGCGATATTGACTTGCTTTTCAGTAACCTTTTAGCTGTTTCTGCTGCTGATGTGAAAGTATAAGCATTGAATATCCCAAACAGTGTACTGGTCATGTTTTGAAAAGCGCATGTAACAACAGTCTTGCTACATATAGTGCATTTGTTACCATGGCAATGCAAGATGCACATTGTAGCATCTGACAACTTTGCTAGAGTAAATGTGAGTTCAGTATGGCAGCAAGTGCTGCTGCTCAAAGTGGAATACGTCAGTACTACGAACTAAAGCATTCTTCCTTGATATAGCAGCGGAAACCATGTAACATAAGGTCTATTCGAATTACCGTGTACTACTTGAACTGTTCCATGGTTGTGCAACCTGGGTGCCGTCGTCATGCAAGGAAGGTATCGGCAGGTGCAGCGGCAACGCGATACTGAATCGAATACAATTCTCTCAAGTTCTGGCAGCTATGATTTGTGAAAGCAGTACCGCTTATGTTGCCTGGTATTCGCAACTACCAAAACAACTTCACTAACGTATTTCTTGGGCATCAGTATTGATGAATGCAGTCGGCTTTGTCGTCTGCTGCGGTTCCAGCCATCTCGTACTGTACGGATTCGGCACCACCTCACTGAGAAGGTGCAGGGAATTTGTGAACTAGTCGTGCACGACGGCTGCAATTTTTCTAAATGAATGCTGTGGCGCTGAAACTGCATTGTGAAGCTCATAAAAAGAATGCTGGAGTGCAGCATCACCGTGAACTGGCTCACAAAGTTCAGGTGAAACGAATGGGCCTATATTGTTTTGGGATGTGAGATGTGCTGCACTGCACAGTGATGCCATTGGTGTGCATCTGTTCAATGCAGGTGGACATTGGGCGAGGGCTCATGCTCAAGAAAGGTGCATGGGAACATGTGCAGTGCCACCATAAGGATTTCTTATTTGTTAAAGACATGCTGGTGACTATTTGGCCAAAAGGAGCGCTCCCTGCAAGGTAGGTTATACAAAAACATGTAGTGTATGAAAGCTGGTAACTAGAGGATTCATTGTTGTGGATGTCTGTTATGCAGGGAAACATTGCCCACGGTTCCCTGACCGCCCACGTAAGGCTCCCCTTACACCATGGAAGCTGGACATAATGCGTGGTAAGTTCGCAGACAGTCTCTTGTGATGCCTATTGAGCCAATTTTATTCTTGGTACATCAAATCATGGCAAAGCTCGGTTTCAGTTGAGTCTATTGTGAAACGGAGATTAACTTTTCCATGTACTTTGGCTTGAAGTTTTGAACACACCTTTACATAAAGTAGTTGTAAAAAGGTGACCCAACACCTTGCATCTTTCTTACTTCTTTAAGTTCATGTGTACGTTCAATATGTCAGAGTGCAGGCAGGTGTAAGTCTTAAGTCTCTTAAATGCACTGGTAGTTGAAAATATAAGAACCAACCATTCAACAAGGGTGTAGACAGCCATCATTTTTTTAACGTAAGGTGTATCTCTTTTACTAAGAACATGCCAAACCAGAGATATGCTGCTCTACTGTCATTGTTGGCCCCTAGCTATATAATTCCACACAGTTGCATGGTGCACAGTGGAGATCTGTGAAATGTAACATTGCTTTTAGATTATTTCTGTGTGTGTGCAAGGTTTGCCTTTTCCCTTTGCTAAAAAATGCTGAAATGAACCACTTTTCCAACTAGAGAATGCTTTCTGTGTTGTTGAAACCTAAACTGATAAGACATCTTTTAGGCTATGCATACCACATCATCATTGCACTGAGAGACATGTCTGAAACATCTGTATTAAAAATCTGTTGCTTTTTTTTCAATTTTTTCTTGACTTGTTTGTACTTTGAAGTGGTAGTAATGCTATTACTTTCTTAAGCAGCCAGTTTTTCCAAGGCTGTTTAGTGAAAACTTTTGTTATTTCAGACAGCTACAGAGCACGCCTAGAGCGTCAAAGTGTGCCTGCAGGAGTACTACCATTGGCAGTGAAACGAATGAATCACTTCATTGTTGAAAAGCTTGCGGATATTGAGAAGCTGGCCAAGCGGAAGGTGCTCCTCTGCATGTCCTTTTTGTCAGGAGACTCCTTTTTTTTAAACGAAGAACTGAACCATATTCGTGTGCTTGCAACACGCATGTGCAGAAAGAGAAAAGGCGACTGCATTGAATAATTTTAAGGGGGGACTTAGCACTTGAACTTTTTTTTTATTTCTTGATAGATCTTGATGAAACTTCGTGAGTTTATGTATATTTGTGCGCTAATTTCAAGTATGCAGTTATTTTTCTTATATAACGAGTAGTTCTTAAAATACAAAATATTTCATGTGCCTTTTGGGGAGCGAGGTTTTTTCTAAACCGAATGCGTTACAAAGTAAATCAGCATATTACGATGATCTGCAATCAGAACTCTGTGCAGTGCAACAAAAATGGATGTTCTAAACCTATGAGAACAAAAGTTATGTTATGTTTAACATACACGAGTGAGTCAACTTCAAGCTGGAATTTGACTCGTGTATGTTCAACATACTATAACGTTTGTTCTAATAGGTTTAGAACATCAATTTTTGTTGCACTGCACACAGTTCTCATTGCAAATTATTGTGATGTGTCGATTAAATTTGTAACACACTCGGTTTAGAAAAAATCTCGCTCCCCTAATGCCACATGAAATATTTCGTATTTCAAGAACTACACATTATGCTAGAAAAATAATTGCATATTTCAAATCAGCACAGAGATATACATAAAGTCGCCAATTTTCATCAAAATCGATCAAGAAATAAATGTGTAAGAGCAGTGTCCCTTAGGTGTTTTGACAACACACATTGCTATTTTTGTGATTAATGCTGTAAAGAATATGTAGCGTTGCTTCTAGACTTGTGTGGATCACTAAATGTAAAAATTGTGCAAAACATTTGGAGGGCAAATGACAACCAGGGCTCTGCTGAAGCTTAACGGTGGAAAACCTTCTGTCCACTTTATAAATTGTGTAAACATTGTAACGGGGTTGCAGCTATGACTATGGTGAGGTGTGCGAAGAAGAAGCAGACGACGTGTCGGTGTTCTGAAAGTAACAACCGCCATCTTGACTGCTGGACTGTCCTACACTGTATATAAGTTATCAATATATTCGCAACATCTTGGTGGAGGTGCTGGGAACTACGCAAGACGGAACTCCGCAGCGGACGTGTCCTGGACAGCCTCAATATGTCAACAGAAAGCAACTCTGCTGCTGCCGCTTCGACCGCGACTCCGGTACAGGCAGTACAGCCGGTCGTATTGACTTAACTGCGCGATCCTGGTAACTTCTGCGGCACCGACCACATTGACGTCGATGACTGGATTACGAAGTACGAGCGGTTTGCAGCGGTCTACCGGTGGGACGCTACAATGATGCTTGCCAACGTTGACTTCTATCTCTGCGGAACAGCAGGCGCGTGGTTTCAGGCTCATGAAGGTGACTTAACCAGTTGGGATGCCTGTAAACAGAAGCTTCGCGACCTATTTGGTAGAGCCGTCGGACGCCAGCGGGCCGCTTCTAAAGAACTCTCCTGTCGGGCACAAACTTCGACCGAATCGTATGTCTCCTCATCCTTGACGTCCTGGCCCTTTGCCGACGTGTCCACACTAACATGTCAGATGGTCACAAAGTAAGCCATTTGCTCAAGGGAATTGCGGATGATGCTTTTAATTTACTAGTGTCTAAAGACTGCTCAACCGTGGACGACATCATCAAAGAGTAGCCGCCGGTTCAAAGAACTGAAGAGTCGCCGCATTGCCCAGCATTTCGTGCGACTTCCGAACACGGCCGCTACATCATCCTGCGAGGACCTTCAGCCGCTATGCGGTCAACCGCCTACCAACGAGAGTGTAGTTCGCATCGTGCGCCGAGAAATCGAGGCGGCGTCGCCACCATCTTTCCTGACGCGGCCATATGATGATCCTCGACCAACGATCTCGTTGGTCCAGCAGGTTGTGAGGGAAGAGCTTGCAAATGTCGGACTGCAGCCGGTGTGTTCGTTGACGGAACCTCGTGTCAGTTCCATAACGCCTCCTCGTGTACCGGAAATGTTTCGCCGCTATCGTGACCCTGCCCAGTGGAGAACGCAGGACGACAAGTCGATCTGCTTTCGTTGCCACGGTGTAGGACATATTTCTCGCTACTGTCCTTCTCGCACCTTTCCATCTCGCTCGTTTCCTGGCTATCGACCTGACGACAACCACCGGCCCCTGCAGTTTCCCGCTCGTGACGGTGGACCATACGATGAGGCTCCTGCGACATCGGTCCGACGCTCCAGCTGTTCGCCGTCCCCAAGCGATCGTCGCTCCCGGTCACCTCAGCCCCGTCGCCATTCGTCGCCCCGCCCTACTGGACGCCCATACTCGGAAAACTGAGCAATGCAGCTCCCGGAGGTGACGCTGCATTCGACCCCCGACCTGAAAACCCTCTGCTGACCCTCACTACGGACCAGAACCTGCTTGCTGTGGAAGTGGATGGCCTACCTGTTACTGCCCTCATTGATACCGGCGCACATATTTCTATTATGAGCTCTGATCCCCATGCACGATTAAATAAGGTCCTTACACCGCCCGAGTCCCTATTTGTACGTGTCGCTAGTGGAGCAACTACGGCTGTACTCGGAATGTGCACGGCACGTGTGATGTTCTCCGACCGCCAGGCGTCCGTTCTCTTTCATGTTCTCGCTCATTGTCCTCGTGATGTCATCCTCGGACTCGATTTCTTGTCTGACCATTCTGCTGTCATTGACTGCTCGGCCGGTGTCGTACAACTTGACTTGCCTGCGTCCACCGACGTGTCGGAGGTGGTTCAAACCAAACTTTCGTGTGCTGAGGCTATTCGTCTGCCACCACAAGCCCTAACTTGCGTCGCTGTTGAACCCTATCCCAGTATACCGGATGGTGAATACGTGGTCTCTCCTTCTCCCAGTGCTCTACTGGCCCGCAACGTCTCCTTTCCATACACAGTTGTAACTGTTACATCGAACAAGACGTGCCTTCCTCTTCTGAACTTCCGATTCAGCCCTCAAGTCTTACCACAAGGCATTGCGCTCGCTACTCTGTCACCGTCGCATGAGTGCCAGATCTCAACGGTGTCACCTGAATTGCCCGCTGTCGTCTCTCCGAACCCGCATAGAGTCGACGCAGTCACCTCTTCTATACTGCACAACAACATAACCAAGATGATTGCCTTAGACCTTTTCTCCTCTCAAGTTAAAGACCTCAGTGATCTCCTTATGATCTACTCTGACATATTTGACTTCGACGGTAGGCCCTTAGGTCAAACCTCGCAAGTCAAGCACCGCATAGATACCGGTGATGCAGCTCCAATTCACAGGCGTCCTTACCGAGTTTCACCATCAGGGCGCCAAGTTATTCAACAGGAGGTCGACAAGATGCTCACAAAACGCATTATTGAGCCTTCTTCGAGTCCGTGGGCTTCCCCTGTAGTCTTAGTTAAAAAGAAAGACAACACCTGGCGTTTCTGCGTGGATTATCGGCACTTAAACAAGATCACCAAAAAAGGATGTCTACCCGCTTCCTCGTATCGATGATGCCCTGGACTGTCTTCATGGTGCTACCTATTTTTCTTCGATAGACCTACGCGCTGGTTTCCTACGCCAGGAATTCACGTACACAGTGGTCTACAAGTCCGGCCGTCTACACCAAGACGCCGACTGCCTTTCTCGGTACCCCGTCGACGATCCAGACCTCGTAACGGATGACACGTCCATCTGTATCTCCTCGCTCTCTGCTTTCGGCAACATCGGTGACGAGCAACAGCGTAACCTGTCCCTACGAGATCTAATCACCCGCCTGAATACTGACTCGACGGACAGTTCGCTTCGCATGTTCGTCATCATAACGGCATCTTATACTGCCGGAACATGCGCCCAGTGGGACAGGAACTACTAGTTGTAGTACCCACTCATCTCCGCTCGACCGTACTTCAGCAACTACATGATCTACCAACGGCCGGCCACATTGGTGTTGCCAGAACGTACGACCGTGTCCGCCGACGCTTTTTCTGGCCCGGCCTCTACCGTTCCGTACATCGTTATGTCGCTTTTTGCGAGTTGTGCCAACGCCGGAAAAGGCCAGCTGTACACCCCGCCGGACTCCTTCAACCTATCGACATACCTGCTGAGCCTTTTTTTGTGTCGGCCTCGACCTTCTGGGACCTTTCCCACTTTCTCACAACGGTAACAGATGGGTCGCCGTCGCTACGGATTATTCTACCCGTTTTTACGAGACCTCTCCCGAGCAGCTGCGCTACAGACGTCACCGACTTTTTGTTACACGACGTCATCTTACATCACGGCGCTCCTCGTCAACTCATCACGGACCGAGGTCGCTACTTTTTATCCAAGGTAATCAGGACCTACTTCGCTCTTGTGCAACCACGCACAAGTTTACGACGGCCTATCATCCCCAAACGAATGGAATCACAGAACGTTTGAATCGCACGATCACTGACATGCTCGCCATGTATGTCTCGACTGATCATCGCGACTGGGACATTGCTCTACCCTTTGTCACTTTTGCTTACGACAGCTCGCGCCACGACACTGCTGGATATTCTCCCTTTTACCTTTTGTATGGAAGAGAACCGACCTTGCCGTTCGACACGCTCGTACCCACCCCTGACCACCTCTCTACCGAATATGCTCGCCACGTTATCAGCACAGCCGAAAGGCCCGTCAGATCTCCCATCGACGTCTTTCGGACTCGCAACTCAACCAGAAACATACATACGACAGTTGCCACCGGAACGTTCGCTTCAATCCCGGTGACCTCGTTCTCCTGTGGTCTCCGTCTCGGCATGTTGGCCTGGCCGAAAAACTTCTGCCCAAGTACTCCGGCCCCTACCGTGTGCTACGCCAGGTGACTGAGGTTACCTATGACATCGCCCCTCTGGACCCTACGGCGCCCTCTACGTCTTCAAACGTCGTGCACGTCACTCGCCTGAAGCCGTACCTTTCGCCCACCACCTGCTAACAAGCGCCCAGTCGGCGCTTTCGCCGCCGGAGGTCGATGTAGCGGGGTTGCAGCTATGACTATGGTGAGGTGTGCGAAGAAGAGGCAGACGACGTGTCGGTGTTCTGACAGTAACAACCGCCATCTTGACTGCTGGACTGTCCTACACTGTAAATAAGTTATCAATATATTCGCAACAATATTGTGTAATGTGCGAATAAATTTTCTTTGTCTTAATTTTTTTCTCTCTAGCATTGTTTTTCTCTTGCATGTGCATGCATTTAAATATGCAGTAATGTCGCATTCACACTAGTTGATCCAGTCTGCGCTGTTTCCAGTATGCCATGGATTTGCAATCAAATGCAGTGTGATGACAGCCAGCCTTTTGCAGGATTGCCATTTTTTCCTTGCATCTGCAGTGACGTGATAATTGTGTATCTGTTGGTCAACCAACAGACATCAACGAGGCAACCACTTTATTACCAGCCAGCTTGAGTTTGTTCTCTCTGACACCAACTACTGACAGGCGGAAATGCAGTTAGCTTCAACCACATGCTTACCAGAAACTAATGGGCACCCACCCGTTTTGAATTGACTTACCAGGTAGAATGGTTACTGCTTTAGCACCAGCTACTATCAATGAGCCAAACATATGGAATCACTGGATTACCAGTTAGCTTCAACGGGTCAGCCAACTGACACCAATTGGGCAACCACTTGCTTACCAGTTAGTCTCAACGGGCTGGCCATTTAGGCCAACGGTGTTGCCATTTAGCTTCAATGGGTCAACCAGCTGACACCAATTGAACACTTGCTTACCTGTTAGTCTCAACAGGCTGGCCATTTGAGGCCAACAGGGTAACCAATTGGTAACCATCCAGCTTTAATTGGTATACACCATTGGAACTAACTGGAAATTGGCTCGGCACCAGGTACGCTTAACTGGTGGCCAATTGGGACCCCTGTTGAACCGGTTACATTGAACTGGTTGCCCAACTGTATTCCCTTTTGGACCAATCATGGTGAACTGGTTGACCACTTGGATCCCCTGTTGGAACCTAAGGGTTCACCCATTGATTCGAGCTGGACCACGTTCAATGGGTGGCGAAAATCCCACTGGTCCAAGGCCCATTGTTGCCAATTGGAAATTTTCCAGTTGGAGCCACTAAATTTTTTTGACTGGGGTGGGAAGCAATCACCGGGCAGACTCCAAGGGCAGACGCATCGGCACCCCGAAGCTCACCACGAAAGCATGGACGATATGAGAATAGGTCCTTTTAGTACGCCAGCGAAGGCCGGTATTGGTCCGGGGACCGAGTCAGAGTCAAGAATGGACAACACAAAAAAAGTATTCTCAATTAAGGCAGTACAAACATCCCACATCCATGCACACTTGGCTGGTTAATTAAGAATACAACTGTGTCAATCACGTGTGGATCCTGTGTGCATAGGCGTGCGCACAGGGGGGGCAGGGGGGGCGGCCGCCCCCCCTAATCATCTAAGAGGGTGGGCGCAAAATCCGACCCGTACATTGACCCTACTAGTCACCTAAGAGGGGGGGAGGGCGCAAAATCTTCCCCATACACTGACTTAGTAGGGTGGGGGGCGCTGCGATGAACCTTTGCCCCCCCTATTGGGGAACCCTGCGCACGCCTATGCCTGTGTGGATCCTGTGTCGATCACGTGACGAGTACGCGAATCCGGTACACTTGTTTGCTCGTCATTCTGTGCAAAGTCGAAAACAGTGGCATGCTTGGCAAGGACTTTGACGAAGGCTTGGCGTTTTTCTGATGACAGCGACTTGTTTACCATGCTTAGAAAGTTGGTTTCCGTACAGTGAGTTGCGTGAACAAGGTCTACACTCTGGTCGCTTAAAGATGCAATCAAACAGTTCACATTTTGTTCGAAGTGGGCGAGCCACGTTCCACTGGGTAGCATGACAGGTTCAGTAGAATAATTTAACGCCCATAAAGCCAATCGCCGATTGCTGATGAAACGAACGCAACGTGACACGAGCACATTTTTCTTGGCGCGATTGAGAGGAACTGGCTCCACAAGAACATCAAACGTGCGGCAGTGTTGGATTACGTCGACTACAGACTCCAAGGTATCCTTAATAGTGAGGAAATTGTAGACATCTTCAGCCATCCCTTTGAGAGATGCCCAACCTTGTCATCTTCTTTCATGCGTGGGTCTACAGACTTACACAATTTCAAGATCTCTTCAATGTAAGTTGTGCAAGTCTCGCCGGGCACTTGAGCATGCTGCATTAAAGTTTGCTCAGCCCGCTTCTTCTTCATTGAAGGGTCCCCGAAGCAGCTCGCTGTTTCCTTCTGAAACTCTTCCCATGTCCCTATGGTTTCTTCGTGGTTTTCGAACCACACCAACGCCGTTCCTTCAAGAAACAATACGACGTTGGTCAACCGGGAGGCCGAATCGCAATGAATGTATCTACTCACACGATTGTAGTGCTTCAGCCATTCGTCGATGTCTTCTTCAACCTTACCAGAGAACGTTCGTGGCACCATGTGTCGGGGCCACGTAACGCCAGACGAAGACCATGTGTTGTCGCCCTCAGCAATCGGGTTCATAGAGAGGGGTGGTAGTCCGGCCAGTCGACGACTTCGGCGTAGCTCCAGATGTAGCGCTTCCGTAATCGCTCACCCGGGATTGCTCTGCTGTACCCAGCACCTCCGCCAATATTGTTACGGTGCGATTTAACAATAGTGGGGAAGCGATCACTTGCACTCAAATACAAGCACTCGAGAATATTCCAGCACACTTTCATATTCACCAGTTGACAAGTCCCTCCACATAGACTGTAGCGCTCACCAGTCCCCTTCGGAAGTCGGTGATCACAGGTCTCCTCTCAGTGACACTGTCATCAAAACTCTTCACTGCTTGCACGGCGTCATCTCTCAGCCCTTTTTTTTCAAGACTGACTGACAGCACTACATCATAACACAACACGTCTTCCCTGGCCGACCGAGCCACACTCTCATTTGTACATCACAACTTTTCCTTTACTGACTGCCGAACTACCGTCGCCACGCGCTTATATTGGGTTGCGCCCGGGTTCACGAACCTTCGACATGACTCATCTGCTCACACCACCGTGGAGGCTTGGGGAAGAGCGAGTTCCTTCGCGCATCTTCATCTCGCGGCGGCGTCGCTCGGCCTGGCATCATATCTCGCTTTTGCTCCCAACTAGGGCTGCAGAAGTTGCATCTTATCCACTCCTCAACCTCTCCTCCTCTAGACAGTTCCAGTCTTCGCGCGAGCGCTTGCTGCTAAGCGCACTGGCTATCGGCGGGCTACTTCTCGGAAGGGGAGATGAGGGGGGGCGCATCGGAGAGGCGAACGTTGCCGGCGTTTAGTGCGGCGGCGCAGGCTATGTTGGCGCCGTGATTCGATGCGCCTTCGAATGTGGTTTTTAAGCGCTCCTTTGTGACAGCCCGAGAGCTCAAGATGAACATAAATGACAGGTCATATCATGAAAATCATGTCAAGTAGAGGGGGAATGGAAAGAAACCTGAACAGCCCGGAGCGCTGTTTTCATCGCGCTCTGACCTCCGTGGCAATAAAAATATGCTAGAGTGGTTCTTGATTGTGACATGGATTACTCTAGTGGCTTCTTATAGCCATCCAGGCTAAAAGCGCTTGAAAAGAAATGCGAGAGAGCAGAGAATAGAGATGCCACACTGTTCGCGTCTTTCCATCGCGATAGTACGTCATAACATACACGACACGGTTTTGGTGCTCTCGCGGTGGTTTTATTAAGCTGGTAATTACCACAGTTGGCAGGACATGACGTAGGCGTGCAAGGAACACAAAAAACCGGTACCGACATGAAGATCATATGATGCATGTCATGTACGTCATGATATACATGACACGGTCTTTGTGCTTTTGCGGCGGTTTCATTAAGTTAGTAATTGCCAAAATTGTCAACACATGACATGGCTGTATAACGAACACAAATTATGGTCATAACATGACAATAACCTCATGTATGCCATGTACGTCATGATATACATAGCACGGTCATGGTGTTCTCGCGATGGTTTCATTAACTTGATGTATACCGAAATTGGCATGACGTGACAAAAGTATTTTGCCACTTGGTTGTGACGTTGAGCAAGCAGAACTCCAGCAGGTAAGGATGAAACACTTTATTGGGCGAACTTGTGCCCCGAAAGAAAAGAAGTGACACCCCCAGTGCAACGATAGCCTTGAGCACAATCGTCGGTCGCCGGTCGGCGAATAATGTCGTTAGGCGCGTCGTCATTTATACATCTGGCATCCAGCCTTATCGATTCCAGCCTTATCGTTGGTGGCCGCGTTAGTTCCAGGATAAACTCTACTGTTCGCTTCGCACGCTCAAGCTTATCAGAACAATCTAAAATATTCGGTAATATTCAATATTCCCAAGCGGCGCACGCAAGGCAGTAGTTACACGTGTAATGGGTCGGTTACATGAAAATAGCAAAAGAAGCGCGAGTGGCAATAAGATTAACACGAAATGACAGCTCACACATTATAATAATGTCATGTACGTCATGATATACATCGCCCGGTCTTCGTGGTCTCGCGGCGGTTTCATTAACTTGACATTACCGAAATTGGCACGGCATGAGCTGGTGACAAATGTAAATGACAGGTCATAACATGAAAATCATGTCATGCATGCCATGTGTGTCATGATGTGCATGACACAATCTTGGTGCTCTCGAGGCGGTTTCATTAAGTTGGTATATACCAAATTTGGGCAGGACATGACGTGGGTGTATAACTAACACAAATGACAGGTCATTTCATGTCATGGCATACATGTAACGTAGGTCATGACATACATGAGACGGTCTTGGAGTTTCGCAACCGTTTTATTCACATGATATACACCGTAATCGGCATGGCATTATATGTGTATGACAAACATAAATTACATATCATTACGTCTATATGGTGTCATGTACGTCATGACATACATGACGTACACGGTCATGGTGCTCTCGCGGCCATTTCACTACCTTGATGCAAACCAAGGTGTCATCACGTGACCTTAGTACATGAGCAACGTTAATATACTCCGTGACGTGAACAGCATGACATGTTGGTCGCGTATGTCATGTCATACATGACAAGACGCCATCGCCATTTCATACATGACAAGAGGCCAACGCGATGTCATAATGGTCGTTTCATTGCATTTGTATTACTAAACCGGACATCAAATGGTTTGCGTGCACGACGAACAGTTGATGAGAAGAAAGCTCATGACTGCATGTCATGTGTATCTTGACATGAATAACACAATTCGCATGATGCAAAAGGCTCTTATAGCACTCGGTAAAAGAACTTATGTGATAACTATACTTAAACACCAACGCGTTTAAAGCACCGTCCCCGCGCTGGCCACCGCACTCCGCCTGACACTGTGGAACCAATATGGCTCCCCGCGAAGGTGGTGGTGGTCAAAACATTTATTAACCATTAAATGGTTACAGAGAGGTGATTTGGTTGGGGCCGTGTTGGCCTCCTCCCCTCACAGTACTAGGTGGAGCCCCTATACCAGGGCTCCATTTGCAAGCAACGCCGCCCGCGTCCATTGAACCAGGGCCTTTTGGGCCTTGAGCTCCTGACAACCGAGCAGGGCCGCCTCCCAGGCCTCTTTCGTGGATTTGGGGTTGGGGGGATAGATGGGTTTGATTGGCACGCCCAGACTATGTGGAAGGTGTCAGCCACCTCGCCACAGTACTGGCACGCGCCATCAAAGGATGAATTGAATTGTTCTAGCACCGCCGGGCACAGTACAGTGTTGATGAAAAGTATTAAAAGGAGGCGCTCGTCAGCGCTATCCAGTCCCTTACAAGGGTCCGGATAGCGCCGGTGCTCCTCCGTGTAGTAACCGGTGATGTCTTTGAATGAAAGGGCCAAATTGTCTGATTGGGAGTAGGCTTCCAAAGAAAGGGAGACAGCCCGGGAAGAGAGTGCGCGAGCGGCCTGATCAGCCTATTCGTTGCCCTGGAGTCCTTGGTGACTGGGGGCCCAAACCAGATTACGCGGAGTTGGATCGAGGTATCGGCAGCTACGTTGCAGTATGCGCTGAGCAAGCGGGGGAGCCCACGCTAGCGCATAATTCCGACAGGCCCCTCGCGAGTCGGTGATGTGTTTTGATGAGGGGCACGGATGGCACAAATCCGTGACGCGGGGTCACGTGATGCGCCGTCCGCGGCGGAAAAGACGGATTCGGTCCGTCGTGTGGATACACGCTTACCGTGCACTGAGATCGCACACCACAAGGGCCTCTACCATTTGGACTCCACCGAAATGCGCCGGCCGCGGCCGGGATCGAACCCGCGACCTTCGGGTCAGCAGCCGAGCACCGTAGCCACTGATACACCGTAGCGGACTGGCTTTGGAAAATTCAAGAACTAATCCAAGCCAAGCATTAAGCCAAGCATGCAAACCACGCTTTTTGTTGGTCGCTGGCTTTGTCCGTTGGTGTTCTAGCCACCATTCATTTAGTTGTATCGCCGTTTTGTTGTAGCGTTAGCGACACTTGCCTAGCGGGAGCAGATTTCGCTTGGAGGGTCATGAGCCGAGCTGCGCATGCGCGAGGATCAGTGATGTCACACAGCGGGGTCACCGGAGCTGGCATCTCACGCGCTCTCCGACACCGTCGCGCGCGGCTCGCCGCTTCTGGTCTGCGCGTTCGGGAAGAGTTGCGTCGTAGGCGCGGCAGACACGCTGGCGCCGGCGCGCGCGTGGCTCGCCGCTGCTGATCTGCGCCGCATTCGAGAGGAGTGACGTCGTAGCCATAGACACAGTGGCGCCGGCGCACGCGTAGCTATTAGCCTTCGCTGTGCAGTCGCCGTCTGACACTGCCCTGGGGCCGCTTGATAGCGCATCTGACTGGCGTTTGCAGGTGGGTAACGCCATCGAGAAGGAGAGCGCAAATGCTCCTCGACGGCGCAGAATAGCCGAGAAGCTTATCTCATATGATCCTGAAGTAGTTGCCTGGCAATCAGCGGTTCAGCGTACGAAGAATGAACAGAAGAAGGCTAATAATCCTAGACAATCTGGAAAGCTAAGAATAATCAGATGAAACTTTGCTAACACTACGTATATCCTGGCATAGCCGAGCTAAGCCACTGCAAATTTTTTTTTATTGCAGCTAGTTTGATTACTAGTGATTAATTGTATTCAGACTCTCCCACGTTATGGGGATCACTGCAAAAATGTCCCACTCGTGGCGCTCATCGTGTGATACATTTAGCTTAATTTCTCAGTAAGTAGGGCACTCCTGTTGATAATACTGCCGTTTTAGACGTTGTCATACATTGAGCTTTCACTCTGACATAAATTGTTATTTGCCTTTAGTGTCCCTTTAAGCGTGCAAAAGAGATACATACATTCATTACATGGACACGCGCTCACGCCCTCGCGGAGGACAGCAACAACGGGGTGGTACACGACGCGGCTCGAGGGCTTACTGACCGAGCTGCGATCTCAAGTGCCGCCGCAGTACCCTCCGGACGTGACGGCGCGGTAGACGAATGGGAGTGGGAAGACCGGATGACCAGATACAACGATATCACAATACATTATTTTTATTTATTTATTTATACATACTGTCAATCCCAGGGGTATTATAACAGGTGGACAATCTAAGACAGTGATTTATTGCAGCCAATAGAAAAAGAAAAAATAATAAAAAATTAACAAAAAAAACATACAAGCACATTTGTGAAAGTACAAACACATTGGCACTTTACATAAATAACAAATAAGATCACATAACACCATATTAAGTTTGCGAGGCTATCAAGTCGCCCTCTACTAGTTTTGAGAAAGTGGCTAAGGAGGATGTGCTACTGGTAATGGAGGGGGACAGGTTATTCCATTCTCTGATCGCCAGCGGGAAGAACGCGAATTTGAAAACATCTGTGTGAAGTCTGCCAAGGGCAAGGGTATCAGAGTATTTGTGGCCTGTAGTTCTAGCTGCGGATAGCTTTATGTAGCGGGACTTGTCTATGTTTAGGTGAACGTGTAACAGTTGGTACATTAGCTTTAAGCGTGCTAATATCGGCCGGTTTTTTATGGTTAGTAGTCCAGCCTTCTTAAGCAATTCCGTAGGCGAATTTGTTCGGCTAAATTTGTTAAAAATGACCGTAAGCGCTTTCCTTTGAACACCTTCGAGCTTGCTGGTTAGTTTTTTTTTATGTACGGGAACCAGGCAGTGTTTGCGTACTCCAGGATGGGTCGAATAAGTGTATTATAGGCCAGTAACTTTGTGTGTGGCTGAGATTGCTGTAATCGCCTTTTTATAACTAACAGTCTTTTTAGCGCAGATTATGTGATGTAATGAATATGAGCGTCCCACCGTAGGTCATGTGACAGAATGACCCCTAGATACTTATGTTTCGTGACTTTACCAAGAGTGCCTGAATTGATGACGTAATTGAATTCGAATGAAAGCTAGGTTACAGAGGGGCATATTTGCGCCACCTCATACAAAATTGACAAAAAAGCAGTCTGTCGAATGGCGGCGGTTACAAACTAGGACGTATCCGAATCCCGCGCTCACGCACATCATATATACGGATATATACGAGACGGACAAATGTAAACAATGTGAATCCAGAGCCACTCCGGAGCATATATTATGGGAATGCCGAGGGATAAGTCACAATACCGAGAACGCGGCCTCTAGTGACAGCCTTCGTGCACGCTGGGAAGCCGCGCTGCTCAGCTCCGCCCTCGAGGATCAGCTCTGTGCCGTCCAGCGGGCCGAGGAAGCCGCCAGGGTTCAATGACTCCTGGCCGTCTCCTAGGTGGGGCCATCGGCCCGTCCCACCGACTCGCAGGACTCGGAATAAAGGTATTATAAAGGAGATTTATTGGGCGTCGAGCTTATCGTTGGTCGCGTAATGCACCGAGCACAGTCCGCTAGCGCAAGGCTCTGCTGCACCCTCGATGCTGCTGCTTCTGCGCCAGAGTACTTCGTCTTCGTTACAATGGCCCCGGGGGAAAAAAGAAGCCATCCTGGCGACTTAGTCGTCTGCATGGCCCGTAGAATCATGATAGGGCTTGAGTCTCTGGACGTGTACAACCTCGCGGTTACGACGCCGCAGGTCAGACGGCGGCGTAAGAGGTTCAGTAAGGTAGTTGACTGGAGAAGTCTGTTCGAGAACGCGGTATGGCCCACCGTACTTGGGAAGAAATTTAGAATAGCGCCCTGGTGTGCAATGCGGCACTGACAGCCACACAAGGGCACCCGGAAGAAAAACGGGAGTCGAATTCTGGGCATCGTGGATGGCTTTTTGGCGGTTCTGGTCATCTCAGGTAAGGTGGCGGGCCAGCTGGCGACATTCTTCTGCGTGTCTGGCAGATTCCAAGACCGGCGGGCACTCGGACGCATCCGGTCTATAGGGCAGAATGGTGTCAATGGTGTGGGAAGGGTGACGGCCGTAAACGAGGTAAAAAAGGGAGAAACCAGTTGTAGCTTGCTTCGAGGTATTGTAGGCGTAGCTTACGAATGGAAGAACTAGGTCCCAATTCGAGTGAACAGGTGTGACGTACATAGCGAGCATGTCACCAAGAGTGCGATTAAAGCGCTCTGTAGTGCCAGTGGTCTGCGGATGGTAAGCGGTGAATGTGCGGTGTGGTGTGCAATAATGTGCGGTGTGGTGTGTAAGCGGGAATGTGCGGTGTGCAATAGCACATTCAGCGAGCAATTTTTAACGACCTCTGATAAGAAGACGCGGCCACGGTCACTGAGAAGTTCTTGAGGACCTCCATGACGCAGCAAAAAACGGTGCAGTATGAAAGAGGCGACCACTTGTGCTGTGGCAGTTTGAAGAGCAGCAGTCTCGGTATAGCGTGTTAAGTGGTCGACTGCAACTATTATCCATCTGTTGCCGGCAGGAGTCAATGGAAGCGGCCCATAGAGATCTATACCGACCCTATCGAAGCGTCGGGAAGGGCATGGCAAAGGTAGTAATTCACCGGCGGAGATGTGCGGTGGAGATTTTCGGCGCTGACATTCACGGCAAGAGCAACGGTGTCTAAGTCTTTCGTACGTTTTGAAAACTCCTGCGTGGCCACACTGTGAGTCAGCGTGGAAAAAGGAACAGATCTCCGACCTCAAGGCTCACGGTACGACGAGCAACCACGTGCGTCCCTCTGGTGCATTGTTGCGTCGATAGAGGAGCTTGTCACGAATCGCAAAGTGCGGGACTTGGCGCCGGAGCATTCTCGACGCTGGGACTTGAGACGGGTCGGAGAGGAGGTCTAGCAGAGACGCAGTCCACGGGTCATTGCGCTGTTCGGCAGCAATGCTGTCAAAGTCGAGAGATAATAATGTGCTCTCACACGTGGAATCAGCAGTGGCTTCCAGAGAGAGAGGGGAACGGGAAAGCGCATCAGCGTGAGCGTGCTTCCGTCCTGAGCGATAAACCACGCGTATATCGTAATCTTGAATGTTTAACGCCCAGCGAGCAAGGCGGCTGGATGGGTCTTTTAACGTCGAAAGCCAGCACAGCGCGTGGTGGTCAGTCACGACGTCAAAAGAACGGCCATATAAATATGGGCGAAACTTGCCAAGCGCCCACACAATGGCCAAACACTCCTTTTCTGTGACGCTGTAGTTACTCTGCCTTGGTGAGCGTGCGACTTGCGTATGCCACGACGTATCTGTGTGGCCAGGTTGACGCTGTGCAAGCACAGCACCCAGGTCTACACCGCTGGCGTCGGTATGGAACTCAGTTGGAGCTTCAGGGTCAAAATGGCGAAGAATGGGTGGCGTCGTGAGAAGCCGTCGCAAGGTGGTGAAAGCCTCGTTGCAGGCAGGGGACCACGATGAAAGATCTTTAGTGTCGCCAAGGAGTTGTGTGAGAGGCGATATAATTGACGCCAAGTTTCGAACAAATCGCCGGAAATAAGAACATAGGCCAATGAAACTGCGAAGTTCTTTGATGCTAGTAGGTTTAGAAAACGCAGTAACAGCGCGCAATTTCTCGGGATCCGGGAGGATGCTGTCCTTGGACACAACGTGGCCAGTAACCTGACCGCAAGTCGAGCGAGGAAAAGAACTCGGCACCCTGTAAAGAGTCCAGATCATCGTCAATGCGCGGCAGTGGATAGACATCCTTCTGCGTGGTCTTGTTCAATCGCCGCAAATCGACACAGAAGCGGGTGGAACCGTCTTTCTTTGTGACAAGTACCACCGGAGACGCCCATGGGCTCTGTGAAGGTCGAATGACACCTCGGCGGAGCATGTCGTCCACCTGGTCGGCGATGACACGGCGTTCTGTAGCGGACACGCGATATGGACGTTGCCGCAGCGGTGAGTGAGAACCAGTGTCGATGTGGTGTTCGACTGCTAAGGCACGACCTAGCGATGCTTGTGCAACGTCGAAAGAAGGGCGGTAGTGCTGCAGGATGATAAGGAGCTCTGATCGCTGCGCAGGTGTCGAATCTTCGGCGATGAACGGTCGGAATACATCTGTAGATGCTGGGTCAGGCGTGGAGAGGACACCCAGTTCACAGACGGCCGTCGAAGGCACCTCATCGGGGACGGAGATGATTCGTGTGGTGCTGACCGTCTCGACATGGCCAAGGCACTCGTGACAACGCAATGATAGCGGCGATGAATAATGTTTGTAAATGGGCATTGTGGCGAAACCTGCGACAAGGTCAAGAGCAGCAAAGGGCAACGGAAGGACTCTTCGGGTAACGAAGATCTGAGAGGGCGTGAAGAACACCGTCTCGTCGGATATGGCGCTGCACGAGACTGGTATGGCTGCCGAAGAGTACGGAGGCAGGGGCGTAGCCAAGGGGGGGTTGGGGGGTTCAAACCCCCCCCCCCCCCCGAAATGTTTAAATTTTGCTTGCGTATATATGCACGCACACATACAAACGCACGCACGAACATGCATAAAGTATGGATGAACCCCCCCTCCCCCCGAAATAAATTTCTGGCTACGCCCCTGTACGGAGGGATGTAGGTGTCGTCGTTGACGACAAGTTTAGCGGAAGATTGGTGGTCGACAGAGGGTGAGTCATCGAGTGAGCAAAATTCGACTTCAGCACGAGCACAATCGATGACGGCGTTGTGACGCGACAGAAAGTCCCATCTTAAGATAATCGCATGGGAGCACGATGAAAGTACGATGAGCTCTATCGTGTACAGAACGTCCTGAATGGTCACACGCGCTGTACAGACTGCGGCCGGTTGAATGGGCTGAGCACTGGCTGTACGAAGCGACAATCCGGAGAGAGGCGTCGTTACTTTACGAAGTGAGCGGCAAAATCCAGCATCGATAACAGAAACAGCAGCACCGGTATCTATAAGAGCGACTGCAGCAACATCTTCGACGAACACATCAATAATATTAGCAGGTGACGAATGAAGACTTGGGCAAACCGAAACTTGCGCAGTTCTTGCCTCAGGAACGGCGTCGTCTAGTTTCCCTCTAAGTTTGGTGCGGACAGTCGACGCATAGGGGAAAGCGAGCGGCGGCGCGGAGATGGCGAGCGAAGATGTTCCAACCTAGGGCGGCGAATCAGACTGGTAGCTAGCTGGCGCTGGAGCAGAGGGAGCGTAATGTGCGTTTGAGTCTGGCGGGCAGTACGGCTCTCGAGGGCTGTCATCGTTGCCTTGCACCCGGCGGCGGCAATACCTGGCGACGTGTCCGCGGTATCGACATGCGAAGCATATCGGGCGATTGTCGAGCGTTCGCCACGGGTTGGCTGTGGCATTGCTGGCCCAGCCGACCGGAGGTGGAGGATAGCTCGCAGGATGCTGGAAAGGAGGTACGGGTGCTTTGCGAGAGGGCATGGCAGCGACCGCAGCGTATGTAAGTGGAGCAGCCACAAGATTTTGCTCGCGGGCAGCTGGCAGCGCTTCAGCGACCTCTCCTTGAATGACGCCGTGGAGGGACGATGGCAGAGTTGTGATAGCTTCCTATGTGAAGGGCACCAGGGAGAGCTGTCGGGCGACTTCTTCGCGGACAAAGGCTTTAATTTCGGCTATCAGCGACGCTTGGTCGTGGCCGTTGGTCAGGCTGGACAGTGATGCCAGGTCGTGTGCGGGAGGTCGTCTCGTCAGAGCTCTCTGCTTCCGCAGTTCATCATAGCTCTGGCACAAGCTAATAACGTCAATAACATAGGCGTGCGCAGGGTTCCCCATTAGGGGGGGGGGGCAAAGATTCGTCGCAGCGCCCCCCCACCCTACTAAGTCAATGTATGGGGCAGATCTTGCGCCCCCCCTCTTAGGTGACTAGCAGGGTCAATGTACGGGGCAGATTTTGCGCCCCCCATTCAGGGGGGTGGCCGCCCCCCCTGCCCCCCCACCCTGTGCGCACGCCTATGGTCATTAACTCTGGTCGGGTTCTTCGCCAGGAGCATTTGGAAAGCGTCATCATCAATTCCTTTCATGATGTGCTTGATTTTCTCACTTTCCGTCATGGCAGCGTCCACGCGTCTGCACTGGTCGACAACGTCTTCTATATAACTGGTGAACGTATCACCCGTGTTTTGTGCGCGTGCGCGCAAACGCTGCTCGGCTCACAGTTTTCGGACGGCGGGTCGGTCGAATACTGCCGTGATGGACGTTTTGAACTGCGGCCACGTTTGGACATCTCCCTCGTGGTTCCTGAACCAAAGACTGGCAACACCCGCGAGGTACAACGATACGCGCGTTAACTTGTCCGCGTCGGTCCATTTGTTTAGAGCGCTCACCCCTTCGTAAGTCGAGAGCCAATCTTCAACGTCGTTGTCGTCTGTTCCGCTGAAGATTGGAGGCTCGCGCTGCGGAACACTGCCAGGGCAGGTGGTAGGTGGTGATGGAAGCGTCTGCTGGTTGGCGTCCGGCATAGCAGAAGGTAGCCTCCGAGAACGAAGATCCAGGATGGTAGAGGAAAAGTTACCCCGCACCTCCACCAAATATAAAGGAGATTTATTGGGCGTCGAGCTTATCGTTGGTCGCGTAATGCACCGAGCACAGTCCGCTAGCGCGAGGCTCTGCTGCACCCTCGATGCTGCTGCTTCTGCGCCAGAGTACTTCGTCTTCGTTACATTATTTCCTTTCTTCTTTCCTTCCTTCCTTCCTTCCTTCCTTCCTTCCTTCCTGTCATTATAGCGCCAACTGCAAGTATTATGTGCCTTTCGTGAGCCGTGTCGAATCACTGACTGACACAATGAATACGAACAAAAGAAGCCGCAAGCGCTATCTCGAGCCTGCAGCAAGGAATGAGAGCCTGGTCCGAACGTTAACTCTGATACGCCTGCAACAACCGCAGATCGCCCTGAATCGGTGTGGAAGTGAACGGGCAGAAGACTGCAGTGACAGCAGTTACTCTTCTTTCGTTCAAGATGAACCAACGGAAAGTGATAGTGAATTTCCATGTGCTGAATCAAGTTCAGCCCAGCCACCCAATACTTCCGCAAGCACTAGCTTCTTTCGGATGGAGTTTCAGCACTCTATCGGCAATGGAAACAAACTGTCTCTTGGGGACACTCTTGTGCTGGCTATTGATTTCGCTATAAAACACGGCTGGGCATGGACTGCTATTGAGGATCTCTTGAAGTACAGCAACCAACTCTCGGGAGCTGATGTACTACCGGACAGCAAATACCTCTTCAGGAAGGTTTCTGGAGCGTCACGAGAAGAGATCAATTTCTCCTTCTACTGTCCAGATTGTCATCGTCTGTTGGCAAAGACAGGCGGAAGCTTAGAAGAGCGCAACAGAATTTCTGGCACGTGTTGTGGAAAGCACCACACTGGTCGCCAGTTGACAGCAAAAGGTTGCTTTTTCGTGAGCTTGCCACTGATGAAGTAGTTTGCTTCTGTACTTGAGGCGATACCTTGAGGCAAGGAACTTTGAGTCTGTGAGTGGCAGCAAACACAGAGAAAATGAAAATATCGCGATGTGAGACATCACTGATGGCGCCTTCTATAAGAAGCAGCGTCAGACACTTGGCTGCAGAAAAGAAGGCTTCTCATTTACTGTGTATGTGGGCGGAAGTCTCGTATTTAGATCGTCGAACTATTCGATCTCGCATGTGCAACGTTATTCGCTGTAGCAACGTTATTTTCGCTCTATTGTTGCACGGCGCGAAGCATCCAGATATGACTTTACTTCTCCAGGCGTTCGTGGAACAAATAAAGGAGCTTTCGACAGAAGGAACCCACTGCAGCCATAACGGCGTACAGCTGCAGTGAAAGGGATGTAGGTGTATTACTGTTATTGCAGTGTTGACTCTTGACGATACGTGTCGTCTCGAAACCAGTGACTGCATTCTCCTCCCAGTCCAATTCCGCTTAATTTGTTTTCTTTCTCTTGCTCCAACTTTTTTATTGCAGTTAATGTCAAAATTTCGCGTCCGAAATATTTCTGGTTCTGCACACTACCGTGACCCTTTTTGTTTTATAATATTTCATTTGAATAATAATACCTCCGGTTGCATGCTATGAACTTTTATCTTTGTGCTAGTTGATATGAATTAGGCTACCTTCGTTTATTCATGTAATCCATTCTGCCATTTAAGTGCGTTGCAGATGCTCCAGCCAGGGCTTCGATGCAGAATGCCCTGCAGTTTAACGGGCACCATAGCTGTTCATGGTGCCTCCACCTGGAGAGTTCATTGAAGGTGCAGTATCATTATCTACCTTCACATGTGTCATCTTAAGTTGTTGAATGTCTGAACAGTGCTCTAAAAACCATGTTTCATTCTGCAGGTAGTGCCAAGTATCCTGTCACAGTGACTACTGAAGACAGAGATGCAGCTATGATGGTGTCAGACATGAAAACAGCAGCAGATCTTCAGTGCACTGTCAGAGGTGTAAAAGGACCTTCGCCTCTCATTAATGTCCCTGGCTTTCACGTTGTGTGGAGCTTCCTTCCCGATTAATTGTCACGTGGTCGTGACGTAGACGAAGACAACAGCCGGCGTGCTGAATATGAAACTCTTTATTTGGCCGAACTTGTGGCCGAGAAATGAAAACTCAAAGTACAGCAATACACGCTGTACACTGGTAGCGGCGAACTGGGCATCGGCCGTCGATAATCTGCTCATGGCTGGGACGCGCCGTCTTTTATACATCACGCATCGAACTTTCCGCTCTTACCACTGGTGGTCGCGCAAGCTCCGTAATAATCTAGACTATTCGCGTCCTTCGCGCAAGCTTCTCGAACACTGCGGCACGGTCAGCGTCTAGCGTTGGTAACCGCCCTTGCTCGTCAAACCCGAATACATCAAAATAGAACAAGAAGCGGGCGTGGCACTGCCCCCGTCTGAAAAAGCATCGTCCCGATGCTTCTGACAGAACATAGAAGTAAAAAAAAACAAGGGCTTACACAAATAAGTTACAACAAGCAATAAGTACAAGCAAAATTACAATAATAAAGCAAAAGGTACAGTCCTCGGGTTCGCTAAGGCGCATAAAACGGCTCAAGGCGCCCGACATGGAAAACTTCAGATCGTGCATGGCGCCTTTGAGAGCTCGTAATGCCGTCCGGGATAACGTCGTAGTCTAGAGCGCCGAGACGTCGAAACACCTTGTATGGCCCGAAGTATCGCCCAAGAAGCTTCTCGCTAAGCCCCCGGCGGCGTATCGGCGTCCAAACCCACACACGGTCACCGGGTTGGTATTCAATGTGGCGTCGTCGAAGATTATAGTGGCGGCTGTCGACCCTCTGCTGGTTCCTGATGCGCAGGCGGGTGAGCTGTCGGGCTTCTTCGGTGCGTTGCAAATAAGCAGCGACGTCGAGATTGTCTGCGTCGGTGGCCGTTGGCAGCATTGCGTCGAGCATCATTGCTGGGCTCCTTCCGTAGACCAACGTGTAAGGCGTCATCTGCGTCGTTTCTTGCACAGCGGTGTTGTATGCGAAGGTCACGTACGGAAGGATGGCATCCCACGTCTTGTGCTCGACGTCAACGTACATGGCCAGCATGTCGGTGATGGTCTTATTTAGCCGCTCGGTGAGGCCATTGGTCTGAGGGTGGTAGGCAGTGGTCCGGCGGTGGCTTGTCTGGCTGCACCTGAAGATCGCCTGAGTTAGCTCCGCAGTAAACGCCGTACCACTGTCGGTGATGAGGACCTCCGGGGCGCCATGACGCAGAACGATGTCTTCAACGAAGAACTTCGCTACCTCGGCAGCACTGCCTGTTTCGGCATAGCGGGTCAAGTAGTCGGTAGCTACGACGATCCACTTATTACTGCTAGTCGACGTTGGGAACGGCCCCAGGAGGTCCATCCCGATCTGCTGGAACCGTCGCCGAGGTGGCTCGATCGGCTGAAGAAAGCCCGCTGGTCTTGTTGGCGGTGTCTTGCGTCTCTGATAGTCTCGGCATGTCCTTACATAGCGAGTGACATCGGCAGCAAGGCGCGACCAGTAGTACTTTTCCTGTATTCTTGCCAGCGTTCGGGAAACACAGAGGTGTCCTGCTGTCGGGTCGTCGTGCAAGGCCTGGAGGACTCTGAAGGATTCTGAAGGCACCACGAAAAGGTACATGGCCCGATGTGGTGAGATGTTCTTCTTTGGAGAACGCCGTTGCGTAAGAAAAACGACGCCAGTACTCGCTTGAACACTTTCGGAACGACGGCGGTCTTGCCCTCGAGGTATTCCATAAGGCCTCTGAGTTCCGGGTCGGATCTCTGTTGTTCAGCGAATTCGTCGGCACTTATGGTTCCAAAGAAGCAGTCATCATCCTAGTTGTCTTGCGGCGGCGGCTCCACGGGGGCACGAGACAGGCAGTCGGCGTCAGAGTGTTTTCTTCCGGACTTGTAAACGACGGTAATGTCGAATTCTTGAAATCTCAAGCTCCATCGTGCGAGATGACCTGAAGGGTCCTTCAAGTTAGCTATCCGACACAGGGCGTGGTGGTCGCTCACAACTTTGAAGGGGCTGCCGTAAAGGTAGGCTTTACGAGTTCATTGAAGCCATAGCGATGTTAAAACAGGGACCACAGAAAGAGGACGGGACGTGCGATACAATGAACGTAACAAACCAACTAGCCCAAAAGTCTGTTCTCTTATCTTTATGAGGCCTACATGAAAAAGTATGGCTCCATGTGGGGTGCCTCTATTTTGGCAGTCGAAAGTTTCAGACGCATCCGAGTCTGCTTGTGAGAAATGATTGAACATACCTATTCGCGTCGGCGTACGCGGACATCACTAAGTTCTCATGCAGTGCAGCACCACGGTTTTGCGCAGCAGCGTCCATGGCTTCGTCGCTCAAACCCGGGACCCAACGAAGCGGTGCTGGCGACTTGAAAATTTTCTGCTTCCCCAATGCTTTCGTTCGTAGTGACGTCAGTAACTCTCAAAAGGCGAAGGAAATTCGTTATTTCAGATTAAAATGAAAAGTGTACCAGGCTTGAGGATTCGCTAAGTTGAAAATACCTCGTGCAGGGTGCGAATGTGGTGAACGCGAATCGATCGGGCTGCACTCAAAGCCCACTCAAGTTCTGCTCGCGCGCACTTGTAGTTTCGTCTGTTCAAGACATCCATTCCGTAGGCATTAGCGTTCGGTCTGCCTTCGGAATTGCACGGCGCCACTGCTCCAGATGATCCGTCTCGGACGGTGCTTTGAAGAGAGGCACACGCTCCGCGCAAGTCCGATAGCCAGAACGGCAGTTCGATACGAAGCACGTCCTACCCATTGCAAACACCTCTCAGCAGTCCGTTGCCACCTTCGTCGATACAAGAGCATAAAACTGCCGTGCATAAAACGCACACGAACAAAAATGTCTGGCTTCAAAACAGCGCGGCTGCACATGCCAGCAAAAGGCACATTATCAGCAGCATGCGCGTTGCTATGGAGACGACTGCCCCGCTTTTCGTAGCGCCCTCCAAGAAGGCGCCGATGAAACTGAAGTCAACTGATAAGAACTCGAACATTATCTGGCCGCGCTTGGATTGCGGTTTTCCATGCGTTGGGGAAAGAGTGTCAGCACCTGAGTATATTCCACGGTGTAAGAATATACTCAGTTGACTTGCAGTTTCATCGGCGCCTTCTTGGCGGGCGCTACGAAAAGCGGGGCAGTCGTCTCCATAGCAACGCGCATGCTGCTGACAACGTGCATTTTTCTCTGCCTTTTGCTGGATAATGTGCATCCGCCAAGCGGCGTCGAGGGGCGAAATCGAGAGAGTAACAGGAGAGGGCACGGCGAGCGCGGCGGCGATCACGTGGCACGACCGTGGTTCGGCTACTCGCGGACGCTCTCCGCCTCGAGCCATTAGATGGCGGCGCACCGCTCAACGGACCCATGACCGAACATTTTCTGGCCGCTTAGGCGTGCGCAGTGTCATCACCTGGTATATTCTTACACCGTGGATAAAACTAGAGTTACTGCATATGCTACCTTTAGGTAGCAGAGTTGCGCATCTGTCTTCCAAACGCCGCTAGCAACCATGCGTTGCGGAGAAGCTGACGCTGGGGCCAAGTTCTGTATTTCTCGATGGCGCCGCTGCAGCGAACTGGATTGACACTAGTCATTCACATTAAAGTAAATCACCGGTCTTCGACACGCCAAACATGTCGACCGGTGACCCGGTAGGCATGTCGCCGGCAAAAACGGATTGAGTCTTCGCGACATAGCCATGGTTGCTAGCCAGACCTATGCGCAACTCTGCTACCCAAAGGTAGCATATACAGTAACTCTAGATAAAACTGCATCGCCGCGCCATCTGACGTGGAGAGTGCGCATGCGCGTCCTTTCAGTTTCGCAGCCATATCTTTTTACTTGCTTGCAGCGGACCAGCGATTACGTGTTGCGTTATGCGCTAGGCATCGTTTTCTTTCTTCAATCCGTGACGCACTCAATCCGACGGGGGCACGGTGGCGGTGAAGTGTACGCGGCTCGATATAAGCCCTGATTACGGAGATAGCATATTTTGTCTCAGTGGCAAACCGGTGCCACACGCATCATTACTTCTCTGCACGTTCGTTTTAGTTGAAGCGTACCGTGATACTGAAGCACGAACGAGGGCACCGAAAACGAAAAGGCGTTGAGCCTAAAGAATGCTTCAGTTTATTAACATAATATAACAAGAGGCAGGCAGATCACGGAGCAAATGCAACAAAATAGGCGAATGGACTAGAAAAAAAGAAAAAAACGCTCTCTGTAATCGGCGAGGCCATGGGTTGGCCTTGAAATAACAAAAAATGAAAGCAACTGAGGGCGAGCGAAAAATAGCAACGGCGAAACTTGTCACCTATGCCGTATTGAGTTGTCATTAAAAACAGTGAAACCGTTACATCACGTGGTCACACTCACACACTAATCGGCAAGTTTTCGGACAGGATACCAAACGATGCATAATCCTCGAAACTATTTGCTGTGATCACGCTTCTTCAGAGCTTGCGATAGCCTCTATAGAGAGCATATAAATCACAACGCCTTCCGCGTGGCTGCAGAAAGTTACAAAAACACGTGGCAGCAGTGATGAACTCAAAAAAAAGCCGCACCTCCCCGAAGGGGATCGTGAGGAAATGCGAATGCATTTGGGTGCACCCGATGAGTGTGCGATTAATTAATGAAGAGAGACGAGAGTGTGCACGTAAGCATTATTTATTCATACGTCAGCACCTGTTCGTGTTATCGTTGTACCTGACGGCCACAATCACCGCCTTGTGGTCGCTGAAGTGCACGGTCAAAGGGTCTTTGAGTAGCATACGCGCGCCACAGTTTCGCGTAAAGACCAGATCAATGCAACTCCCGTGAATGGTAGTGGGGCACGTGTTGTCGGAGGCGGCAGAGAGACAATGCATTGAGTGCTTGGTCTGCATGTACTCCACCAGCCACTCGCCACTCTTCTTGCGCACGTCAGCGTTGAAGTCAGTCAGTCAGTCAATGAACTTTATTTATAAATTGTCCTGAGGAGCCGATTCCCCTCAAGAGGGAGGGTCGGCTGCGGGCCGCGCCCACGTGGGGACAGGAAGAGCGAGCCCCTCCGCCAAATTGCGGGCCCTCTGTACAGCCCGGATTTGGACCTCCCGGTCCGAGCTGGTGATTGCCGTCCTCCAGGCGTCCTCTGTGCTGAGATTCTCGCAATCGCGCAGCGCCGTGCATTGCCAGAGCATGTGGGCTAACGTGCATCGTCTCTCATCGCAATGAGGGCAGTGCGGCTTTATGCTATCAATAAATTTGCTGTACACTAAAGGCGACGGGTAAGTACCCGTTTGCAGCATTCTTAAAGTGACTGACTGGGTCCTCGAGAGTTGCGGGTGCGGGAGTGGAAAGCTACGCCTGGCCAATTGATAATGTTTGCAAATCTCATTAAAGGTGAGGAGAAAATCAAGCTGCCGGATGCCATCCCCAAAATTAGATGCCGATTGCCCGTCACGGTGGGACAGTTCGCGTGCGCGGGTATGGGCAAGCTCATTGGCAGTGGGGATAACAGGGTGGGCATCCTTGCCCATGTGGGCAGGAAACCAGGTGATGTTGCCGTCGATTTCTGTGCAATTTGGTCTTTTGGTAAAAATATGGGCCGCCTACTCACAGATTGACCCGGTCATGAACGCTCGTGCAGCAGCCCGAGAATCAGTGAAAATGCGCGTGCGCATGGGAATCGCCACGGCCAGTGCTGTAGCAGCCTGCTCTGCCCTGGCCGGCGTGGTATCTCGAAGAGATGCTGCTGTGAGGAGTTTACCGTGAAGGTCAGTGACCACAGCCACGAAATTGGCTGTGCCGGGATACTGTGCTGCGTCAACGAACGCCACAAGTTCAGGGGTGGCAGAGGCGGAACTGAGTAGCGACCTAGCCCTAGCGGCCCGGCGGTCGACATTATAGAGTGGGTGAACGTTTCTAGGAATTGGTGAGACCGTAATCTGTTCCCTCAATTTGGGTGGAAGTTGTATCTTTTTGTCTGCTACCATAGTTGGTTCGCAGCCCAGAAACTCCAGGATGCGCCTCCCAGCTTTGGAAGAGGACAGTCGTGCAGCTTGTGCTGTTTGTTGCGCTTCTGCAATCTCATTAAATGTATTATGCATACCAAGAGCCTTGAGCCTTTCCTCATTAGTGTTGTTTGGAAGACCCAAAACCTTCTTAATGTACTTTCGAATAATCGCATCCAGTTTCCCTTGTTCTTTCCTTTCCCACCTATGCGCTGCGGCAATGTAATTAATGTGACTCATAAGAAAGGCATGGAAAAGCCTCATGAGGTTGGCCTCACAAAGCCCTCCACGCCTGTTAGATACCCGAAGTATAAGCTTAACCATGTTCTCCGCCTTCGCCGCAATACGGGTCAGAGTATGAGAGTTACTTCCGTGCTCCTCCAGGAACATGCCTAATATCCAAATTTTATTGACTCGTGGGATGGCCTGGCCTGACCGTGTGTGAATTTTGATCCTAATCTCTTCCGGCGGAAATGGAATGGTGGTGAACTTGCGCTTCTGCTGTGTGTACAGGAGAAGCTCCGACTTGGCGGTCGACAAGTGCAGCCCCGTGCTATCCAAAAACTCTTCCGTGCACCTGAGGGCCTGCTGGAGGGACTCCTCAACATCTCCGTCTCTACCCCCAGTGCACCACATAGTAATATCGTCCGCATACAGCGCATGTCCGATGCGGTCGATACGAGCGAGTTCGAGTAAGAGTTTCCTCATCGCGATGTTAAAAATTAATGGCGAAATGACCGATCCCTGAGGGGTCCCCCTAGGTCCAAGGTGAAATTCCTTGGAGCAGAGGTCCCCGAGCCGAATTGTGGCAACGCGATCCCTGAGAAAAGAGCGGACGAACCCGTAAAAGCGGGCCCCCAATCCCAACTCGGAGATCGAATCCAGTATGTGGGCATGTGAGATATTATCAAAAGCTTTCTCCAGATCGAGTGCAAGAATCCCTCGAACATCTGTGGTGTCTATTTCAAGAATCTGATGTTTAATCATTTTCATAACGTCTTGCGTAGAGAGCGCGGGACGAAAGCCAATGAGATTGAAAGGAAAGAGCTCGTAGTGTTCAATGTGATGGGAGATTCGGTTAAGGATTGCATGCTCTGCGACCTTACCCACGCAAGACGTGAGCGAGATTGGTCGGAGCGTGCCGAGTCCGAGAGGTTTACCAGGCTTGGGAATGAGGACGACAGAGGCCGTTCGCCACTCCTCCGGCACCTGCCCCGACTCCCACACCCGGTTGACCTCGTCAGTTAGAAGCTCAATGGATCTATCGTCCAGATTTTTAAGTAGCCTGTTAGTGATACCATCCGGCCTGGGAGCCGACTTTCCATTGAGATTGAAAAGGACCGCCCTAATCTCCGCCGTGTCGAAGGGGGAGTCCAGCTCTGCATGCTCCAGGCCGGAAAAATTCGGGTAGTCTGCATCCGTGGTAGCCCCCAGGGGGAGGTACCTATCCGCCAGCTGTTGTAATATTTGATCATCGGAGAGTCCAGCAGACCTCTCCTTGTGAATGAGCCGATCAACAGTGTGTCTCTGATTAGATTTAGTTTGCTTATCTCCGAGGAGGTGCTTGAGAATGTTCCATTTTGCCCCTGACCGCATCTGCCCATCGACAGCGTTACAGACCTCATCTCATTGTTGTCTAGCCAGGGTTTGGCTGTACGACTCAATTTCCTGATTGAGTAGAGCAATTTTCCGTCTGAGCCGCCTGTTCAGTCGCTGCGTACGCCATCTGTTAAGTATGGAGTTTTTGGCTTCAAGGAGCCTCGCTAGGCGGCTGTCCATGCGCTCGGTTTTGAGATCCGCCTCCACCACCTTAGTGGCAGCTTTGACATCTATCTTAAGCCGCTCAAGTAGCTGGAAGGTCATCGTACTCATTTTCATCGCTCTTTCTGAGTTCCCGAAAGGCATCCCAATCAACAATTTTGAAAACCTGCGGCCGTGGTGCTTTAATCGCGAGGGAGATAGACGCGATGAAATGGTCACTCCCCAAGTTCTCATGCAAGTTCTGCCAGAAAGGGCACTCGACGTTCCTGACAAAGGCCAGGTCCGGCGTGGTATCTCTTGCTACAGAATTACCGAGGCGTGTGGGAAAGGTGTGATCAGTAACTAATAACATATTAAGATTGGTAGTATGCTGCAGAAGCGCCCGCCCCTTAGCCGTATTATTGATATAGCCCCATGTCTGATGTTGCGCATTGAAGTCGCCAGCAACTGTAAACGGAGCCGAGCCCGCGATTTTGGAGGCTTTGCCGAGAAGCGCATTGAAAGTCTCCCGAGTATCAGATGGTGAGCTATAAACGTTCAGTATGAAAAGGTGCTCCTTAAGCCGAGAGTTTGGGATTAACTCAATGAATACGTGTTCCACCTTTAGGTCTGGGCGTACCTCGCGAACCTCAAAGGAGAACTCTTTGGATATGAGGGTGGCGACCCCGCGTTTTCCTTCCCCCCAGCAGGCCACGGAGCGATAACCCCGAAGGGCCACCTCTCCTTTAAGGGTCTCCTGGAGGAGTATTACGGCTGGCTTATTCGCCTGTGAGCTAACGAACTGCTGCAAGACTGCCTTCTTCCGCTGGAAGCTCGCGCAATTCCATTGCCAAATGACAAATTCCTTATTTAGCTTCGCCATGATTGCTACTTAAGTTTTGCTCCACCACCACCACCCTTGCAGAAAGGGACTGGATGATAGAGCTGACACCAGCGATGGCTTCCTTAATTTCACGGACCGCCCCCGTAATTTCCTGTTTAAAGTCACTGAACTCCTTCTCGATATCTACCGGAGGGTCAGCGGCTTTTCGCTTACCGCTTCTAGGTTGTGTCTCGGCCTGCTGCACTTTCACCGCCCCTTCCGGCGTGCGTTCGCGCTGCCTGAGCTCCTCAACTAATGCTTTAATCTCCTGAAGCTCACTCCTCAGAGTTGCATTCTCACGCTCTAGCTGCTGTATTCTAGCCGTAGCTTGCTCTGGCAACTGGCGCTGCACGATAGTGCGAGACTCACGTTTTTGGCCAACTCGTTCAGCCCAGGTAGGTTCCTGTTGAATCCGGACACAGGAGGCAGACCTATCCATCGAGCGAGAGCGGTGACCCGCACCCTGCCCAGGAGTATCAAGTCCGCCCCCCTGGTTGACTCCGAGCCAGGCAGCTTGCTGTGGCACGAACTCCCCGCGCTGCTTGTTTGCTTTTCTGCGTCGTCGCCTTCTACGCCGAACGATGTAGGGGACCTGGTACCTGCTTTTGCAGGCCCAATCTGCCGTCGGATGCGCTCCTCCACAGATGGAGCACTTCGGCTGGCACGTGTGATTCTCAGGGGGCGATGAGACCCCACAGTCCGGGCAGGTGATGACCGTAGGGGTAGGACAAACGTCCGAGCGATGTCCCAGTTTTCCGCAGGTTCGACAGGCGTCGATTTGTCGTCGGTAGAGAGTGCACCTGATCATGTTCGTCCCACACATGACGTAGTTTGGAACTTTCATACCGTCGAACAGGACGATCACCGTGGGCGTTTGCTTGATGCGCCGTACTCCGAGAACCTTCGGATTTCTCGCGTGCACGAAGAGCTCACCAAGCCGGTCGTCAGACAGCTCAGGGTCAATACCCCGAACAACTCCTCTGCACGTATCTCCGGGTGGCGTCACATAAGTAGAGACTTCATGGAACGTTTCTCCCACGCGAATTTGCTTCACTTTAGCGTAGGCTTCCGCGTTCCTAGCGTGTGGCGTGCTGATCACAAAAATGTTCTGCATTTCATTGGCACAAACAATATCCTCCTCTGCCTGCGGCGGGCCGAGACAAGCAGCCATTACCAAAGCTTGGGTAACCTTGAGTCGACTGACCTTGCGCACATCCATGCCTCCCTTTGGACGCACGACAACCCGGTAGTGATCTTTAGGTAATCGTGGCAGGCGCGACGCGGCGATGAGCTTGTTCATCGGCCCCTTCGGGTGCGCTGGACGGGCGGCACTATTACCGGCACTGAGGCCAGGGCTGTCGCCGGGCGTAAAATCCTGACGCTGCTTCTTCCGAGAGTGGGCAACAATCCATCCGGAGGTTTCATCCTCCTGCCTGGAGATTTCTTCGCCGAAGACCATCTCCTCGAGCGGCATCCTCGAAGCGTCTCGCTCGGCAGGCCGAGCAGAGCGCCAACGTGGCACGGGGTGAAAAACCCCAATAAAAGGTCGAAAACTTGACCTACCCGCAAAAGTCGGGTATCCACTCGATCCTTGAAAGAAACTGAATCAGATGAGTCGAAAAACCGAGGTCGATCGGCAAAGTTGCGGCCAAAAACATTGAAAAAAGCAGGAGCCGATGCGAGCGCGTCCGCCTCGCGTCTAGCAAGCGGCGTTCTCCTCAGCGTTGAAGTCGCCGACCAAGACAATGGGATCAGAGGGTTTGGAGCGCACACGCACACTTTCCATAGCCGCGTCCAGCTTCGCGGCAACGGCGTCCCGAGCGAGGTTGGGCGCGAGGTACACGGTCACCACAAAGACTCCGTCTCCGGTGTAGGCAAGGGTGTACAAGTCCTTGTACGGAGACGCGTCTCGAACGGGAAACGTGGCAACGGTGTGCGATATCAGTTCCCGTACTCGCATCGCGGAACGAGCTCCGCGATGCGAGCGCCCTCACCGGGTACACTCCTCCTCTCCCTTACCCTCCGCTGCTCCGCGATGCGAGCGCCATCACACGCCTGCGCGCTCCTCCTCCCCCTTACCCTCGGCCGCTCACCACCTGCTCCGGTTGCTAGGCGCGGCGCAGCTGTTGCTAGGGGCGAGGAGGAGCGCGCGCGGAGAGATCTGTGCGAACGCCGACCAGGGACGCACGACAACCTCCGACTAAGAAATGCATTCGCATTTAAAAGCTGAGTGGCAGCTCAAAGGAACATAGCGTGTTCATCAATGAGTAGAAGTTCCCTGCTTCTCTGTACTCTTAAGTGTCAGCTCTTCGAACCACGATAAAACGAGGACGCTTGAGCTTCGCCTCCAAGAGTAGAACACGATAACCTGATCGGGCCTAGTTGGCATCGCCTTCTCCATAATTAGTCGCAGCGTGCCTTGAGGAAACGAAAGCCTGTGCGCGTAGTATTGAGCACATTTTTGCCACGCAGAACGCGCTGATTTTTCGTGCACTACCAACGACGCTTACGTAGACACCGACACCGAAATTTCTGCGAAAGGAGCTTTTAACACCAGCGCGTTAAACGAAAAGTTCGGCTGCTCTGCGTTGTCTGTGAAGCGAGCCGCGTACACTGCATCGCCACCATATAAAGACAGCGACGCCTAGCGCAAAACTCTACATTTAATCACCTGGTCCGCTGCAAGCGAGTAAAAAGATATGGCTGCGAAACTGAAAGGACGCGCATGCGCACTCTCCACGTCAGATGGCGAGGCGATGCAGTTTTATCTGTCTGCGGCCGTCGCTCGCGCGTCCCGACTTATTTTGCCGACGGGTGTACTTTAAATGCGAAGCATTTCTTAGCGAATCGTTGGCACTTTGAGCGTTTCGATCTACGTATCTATCTATATATCTATCTATCTAGCAGCCTACGTCTGGGTGCTCTCATCATCGCCTCCTTAACTTGGTGTAGACCAAAATTGGCATGGGAGGGTAAGAGCCTTTGACGAATATGACTGTCGGGTCATGACATGAATAACGCGAAAATCCTGTCGCGTACGTCGTCAAATACTCTCCGCCAGACACGTGTGGCACATACCCGTTTACCACGGGCGGCGATGTACGGGTATGCGCCACAGGTGATTGACAGTTTACATCTACCCAGGAACGGCAAGAAGAGACGCTGGTAATTTCAATGAGAGAGCGGTAAGAAAAACCGACATCGGCAGCGTTGACCCGACGAATGGAAAGAATGAAAATTAGGATCCCAGCAGGAATCGAACCCACGCAGGCATTCTGCATGGCAATCAGATATTCTACCACAGAGCCACGCCAGGTCCATAAACTGGTTTGGAAAAACAGCCTATGTAGGCGCAATGTCGGTGGAATGTCAATTGTGTTTGTGGTGCTGGCTATCTAATTTTACAAGACAGCAATAATCACTACATATGCACTCCGTCGATACAGGCGTCATATAAGATTAACGTCCGTGGTTCCAGTGTTGGCTCCGCTTTTATAGCAGTCTAAAAAACATTACATTTGTATTCCTACGGTTTAGCATGATATATACTGAAGCATTGCTCGATCTCAGTGGAATACATTAACGAAAGTTACGTGTGATATTCACATGATTGCAGCACAAAGTGCACTTACTTTCGATAATACTGCCGTATATGTACTCTAACGTGAGGGCTGACGTTCCGTCCACCTTAATTTACTCTTTAAACGCATGTGTTGTCGACGTGCCTGGTAAGCCCACGATGTGCACACAGCTTACATTTACAAAAACACATCGATCCACCTCGTAACGCTTCGCTCAAAGCCATAAAGTACTGCATAGAAGCACTCGCTTACTGCTTCGCATGAAACCGATTCCCACAACGCGTGGGATCTGCCGATTTTTTTTCTTTTCATCCTTTCGGTCTGTTTCCCGTCGTGGAAGTCGTGGAGAGCTCAGTTTGGGAAAGTTATTTTCCGCATACTGTAGCTTGTATCGCTCGCCTGCTGCAGTCACTGGAGAAGATTTTTGCTCCCGTGACGACGGAAACGTGATTCCTCGTTCGTTTTTTTTATTACTAATATTTATTCAGTGAAGCGAGCAAGCTCATCAAGACGACGAGACGAGCTGGTCACATGTAAGCACTATCGACCGTTCTTTTTTTTAGCACTAGGATGCAGTTTAACTTCAAATAAAATAAAATACATTGGAGGTCCGGACACAGTTTTCTACGGCGTTCAATCGTCTTATGCATCGAGTATTCGTGTAAAACGTCGATATAACTGAAGCACGCAGCAAGCAGCCGCACCAACAGCGCTCAGAGTACTAAAACTAAGATGGCGGCAGTGACGCTGTCGGAAACTCGCGCATGCGCAGATAATCTGGTGATACCAGTCTATTAAGCCGTCTGTAAAAAACGTATTGACGCAAGGTAAATGTATGGAACCCGTCCAAGTGCTGCAAAGATCTTTGCGTGCGCGTGTGACAAGCACAGGATATAGCAGAGTTATTAAAGGGACTTTCTACCGCCCTTCATCGCTTTTCTGTTTTGTACCGCAATCGGAAGCATACAGCCTCAAGTGTCCAACCCTGCAGCGGTTTCTCTGGAAAGTGAGTAGAAATTTTTAAAACACAATTTTTCTATCTGCGTTCGGTCTTCTTCCATTGGCGTGAAACGCCGTGTGTTTCCTCTCGGTACCTAAGGCGAGCTTTGTTGACACGCCGAAGCCGAGTGCAGCGTAGGAACACAGAGGCACGCCTCAACATTGCCCAGAAACTTAAAACAGCAGTAAGATAAACAAGTGGCTTTCCACTCGTCTCTCTGATACAAGGGAGAGCCTTGCGAAACTGCAACAGCAAGCTGCAGCAAAAAATGCAGATGTTCTGCAGGAACAGATTGGGAGCCTACCTACCCATCAGCAAGAAGCTGTTAAACACTGCTTTGCAGCAGCTAAAGTCAAACCTAATGGTCTTCGATACAGCAAGAGCTGGCTTCTCGACTGCATCATAATGAAGATGAAGGGTCCCCGCTTGTACGAACACATGCGTAAAAACAAAATTCTTGCCCTGCCAAGCAAATCAACTCTGAAACGTTATGTATCTGTTTACCGTACACTTTTTGGCTTCAATGAGAAAATCCTGAAGAAATTGAAAAGTAAAACAGCGGAGCTCGACGTCAGCAAGAGGCACGGGGGATTTCTCATCGATGAGGTGAAACTTTCTGAGAGTTTGTCTGTTAGGAGCAGTGGTACAATTGAAGGCTTTGTAGACTTGGGCCCGTTTACCTCACAAAAGGACAAGAGCACTCCATCTGACCATGGTATGGTGGTACTTTTTGTTCCATTCCAAGGAAAATGGAGTCAGGTCATAGGCTGCTTCGCAACGAATGGCAACATGAAAGCAGATATTCTCGCCAAGGTTGTTGTAGAGGCCACAATACTAGCAGAAAAAAGTGGGCTCTTTGTCGATTTCATAACAACTGATTGGGCAAGCTGGAATCGAAAGATGTGGAGGATGATGGGAATGCATGCAACTGCTAGTTCGATTAAGTGCAAGGTCCAGCACCCTTCTGACCCAAAACGGCACTTGTTCTTCAATTCAGACTTTCCACATCTAATCAAATGCCTCCGGAACTCCCTGTTGAAGAGCGGCTTCAACAACCCAGCTGGTCATGTAAGTTTCTGCATGTGTACCATGTATCGCCTCTTTTAATAACTGCATATTTTAGTTTTTCAGTGTATTTCAATATTTTAGTTTTTCATTGTTGAACTATTCGTTTAACGGTACGATAGGATATGATTTTGTTCATTCTTTTCGAAATTCTGTTTGGCAGTAGGGACCATTTGCCTAAAGGGCAGCTACTTTCCTGCTGCTTGTCGATCATTGGAGGCTTTACATTGAGCTTAGGACTTTACTTAAGTGGGGAAAATTAATCTGGAGGGTGTCAACGAACATTCTGCAGGCTCATTTACATTTTTGCTGCAACTAGTGCGCATGGCAACAAATGACTGGTTTTGTCTTGGAATATTTTTCCAGGTCAGCATTCGGCCAGTGAGGGAAGCCTACAAGATTGATGCCAATAACGTGACCCTCAAGGCTATGCCCGGAATCACCGAGTGCCATCTCAATCCAAATGGCTTTGAAAAAATGAGAGTGAGCATCGCGTTTCAACTGTTCGGTGCGAAAGTCCTCCAGGCTTTCCACCTCTACAGGAATGAGCTGGGCAAGATATTTGGAACCATCAATGCCACCCAGGAATTCTTCAGGTAACTGTACTGCTATTTAATTCAATTCACTCGTTTATTTCAGACATAAATACACAATGTGAATTATGTCCTCGAGCTTAGGCAAAAAATGACCCGTATGTCTCCTGACGAGGCCTTCACCCCAGACTAACCAATCTTACTGCCAGCCAGGTTATAAAATGTTTTTAGTAAACATTCCTCAAAGTGAAGAATAATAAGTTTGCAGTTGTTTGCCCTACTACATGACGGTGGCTGTAATCCGAGAGGCCATGTCAACAAGAATTTAAGCAATATTGTTTTATTCTATTTTTTAAACAAGGTGAGCCAGTTGATATCAGTGATGACATCACGGTATGCTGCTGAAGCTCTCCGTCCAGGGTCCTTGAAAGCAGAAACCCTGAAGGACTTCCTGTCGTACCTTGATCAATGGGAAAGGCATGCCATGGGAACTGGTGGATTTTTAAGCGACTCCACAGCAGCCGCTTGCATGTCACCATTTCAAGCACTCTCGAATTGCTTGCCTACTTAACATCCAAGGTTGGATACAAGTACTTAATGACATCAAGGACCAGCCAGGACCCACTCGAGAATTTCTTCGGAATTGTAAGACAGGCTTCTGGCAATAATGATCACCCAACTCCAACACAGTTCCTAATCACTTTGAATTGCCTCTCATTTTATGGTCTGGTAGTTGACTCGCTCGAATCATCGACCGATAGAGGAGTGCAGTCAAACTGCTGCTACCACTGCAGGTGAAGACAAAAAAATCATGGTACCCCAGCATAATGCTGGCCTGCAGGCTTCAAATGACCATACCCAGCACGTGGTCAGAAGCGACTCCAGGCTCATTTATCACATTTCGGGCTATGTTGCCCGAAAATGCGTTGTCAATGCTAGAACAAAATGCCAAGATTGCATAAAGCTGCTCACCGTGACTTCACCTGGCGAAACTTTTCAACTTGCTCGGCTGACAAACTATTGTGACCGAGGGGGCCTCCTTCATCCCTCCAGTCAGCTGTACGGCTTTGTGAAAAAGCTCGAGGATATCTTCACAGAATGTTTCTGCCAGAGCGAGCTACACTCTGACAGCATTATGGACATGCTGGCAGTTGTTCAGCACAGACTTTCCATCGAAATTGGTTGCAGTGTGCACGCAGCTACTCTCACAGCAAAAGTAATTAGCTTTTACGTAGTCACGCGTCTTCATTTTTATGTGAAAGGACTGAACAGTGACAAAGGAGGGAAGCGGCAGAGGGCCAAGCAGCTGAAGCTGAGCCGTTGCACATGAAGTGAATAAAGTGTGTAAATCAATGATTGGGTGTTGTACTTCAGTTCTTGAAAATAAGAGCTTCATGTCAGGAACAGAAGCTTGTACATATGCCTAACAGACGTGTAACTGCATAATTATAGTTATTAATAACCCCGAGAAAACTACTGTGCCATGTGTAACAACCGAAGAAGAAAAATTATTTCAGCTACAATTTCATTTCATCATAGCAAAGGCACAAACCCAGCATGTTAAAGCTCGGCTAGGAAACGAGCGTGCACTGTTTTTTAATTATCTGGTGGAAGGAGGGCATAATCTTGCTAAAAAATCACTTTAGGTTAGGTCTACGCTGCATGCAACCGTATATGTGGTCACTGTATGAAACCGTATATTTTGAGGGGTACACCGTCCTTTTGGGCTCGGCGAGGTGTTATATTGGAGAAAATACGATGTGGCCTGAACAAATGTAGTGCTTGTCAAAGTGTGCAAAGAACTCAAGCTCCTCCCCCCCCCCCCGCCCCCAAGAAAAAAAAAGAAGGCGTTAACTGCGTCGCACTAGAAAGGAGCAAGCATATGTAGGCTGCATAAGTTGCCATAATACTGACTTTCGGTAAACTCTATCGCAAAAGAAAAGGGAATAATGGCGAACTGAGAGCAACATACGCTCTCAATACAGTCAGATGGAAGTCAATGCAAGCAAGTGTATTATAAATATCGAAGAAACGCGCGTCGCAGCTCGTACGAGCAGCCAGCGGCGAGCAGCTTCTGCAGGCGAACCTTCCATCGAAGATGCCTGTGGCGCCACCTCTCCTATGCGACACCAACTGCGTCAGAGGAGCGGCAGAGTAAGCCCATTGCCCTCTTCTAGTACACTGTAGCGCTATCTTGGAGTACGACACGCCGTACGCCTTTCTGAATAAAGCCCCTGTGTTTTATAACCCGCGACACTGGTGGAGGAGCTGGGTACCATCGCCTCATGATCGGTACTCCTGTGAGCAGCCCTGCATCCAGCCCGACGAGACCGCCACGCGTGGAGACGCCTGTACACCGCTCAAGCCGTCGCCTGCAAGGTCTGAGACCAGAATTTGGCCTTTTACAAGGACCCCCGCTGCCGACAGCCACCCCTGCTCAAGAAATGGCGTTTTCAAGGAGCCCTACGCAGGTAACGGTCCAGAATCTTCGGATTCTCGAACCATTTCACGGCCGCCCGAACGAAGATGCGGAAGACTGGCTTGAGGAGTTTGAACGGGTAGCGAAGTCGAACCACTGGAGCTCCGACGAGAAGCTCTTCCACGTATACTTTGCCCTTGAAGACGGTGCGAAGACGTGGTTCATAAACCGCGAGACAACTCTGACAACATGGGACGACTTTTGCCGTCGGTTACGCGATACCTTCGGCAACACAGACCGACGTGAAAACGAACAACGCCTTCTTGAGTCACGCATCCAACAGCTACATGAAGGCGTCGCCATGTTTGCCGAGGATATGGTGCGTTTGTTCCACCGCGCTGACCCCAACATGTCCGAGGCTAAGAAGATTAGCCATCGGCGTCAGAGAACAGCTGTTTGTTGGTCTCATGCGCAATCCGCCGACAACAGTCGACGAGTTTATCAGGGAATCGACCGCCATAGAGCGGGCGCTGCAGCAACGGTACCATCAATGCGATCGCCGAGCCACCGGTGCACCTGCAGGTGCCGCAGCACTCACTGCGACCGATGAGTGTTCTCTACGCTTACTCATTCGACAGATCGTGCGCGAAGAGATTGTAAAGGAGAACGCAAGGTGCACATCGCCGTCGCAAGCGCCGCAGCAGCAGGAGTTCACGGTTGCCTCCGTCGCTGAAGTCGTCCGCCAGGAACTTCGGCAAGCGTTTGCCTCTCCCGAGCAATACCCTGATGCGTCGTACCAGCCCAACGCATATACCTACGGTGACGCTGTACGTCGTCCATTGGCTCCAGAACTATCGTACCAGCCGGACGCATACAGCTATGCAGACGCTGTTCGTCGACCGTTGCCCATGCCCGCGCCGCAGTACCGCCAACCGCCACCTGTTGCAGCCTGGGCCCAGCAGGATCCCATAAGGCAACCTCAACTGCGTAAGACGGATATATGGCGCACTGCGGATCGTCGGCCACTGTGCTACAATTGTGGAGAGCCAGGGCACATTTACCGTTTTTTGCCCCCATCGTCCAGCTGGGTACCGCGGAAGTGCACCTGCCGCTACGCGCCGACAGTTTTGTGAAAGCCGCGCCCCCATCGACGACGACCTGGCTGGCCGGCAGGAGAGCTCCGCTACCTTCCGGACGCGCTCACCATCCCCGGCTCGTTTTGCTTCACCGAGTCGCCGTAGTTTTGCTGACGCCGTTAGAGGTCGGTCTCCCAGCCCACGGCGGGGAAACTGAAAGCAGCGACCTCTGGGTGGAAGGTTGCAGGTCCTCGAATTGCCGAAAATCCCCCATTGTTGCCGAAACATGAGAACGACGAACAAAAAGATTACGCCGAGAAAACTGTGACTGCCGACCTCACCGTGAAAATTGATGGGCTTGAAGTGACGGCCTTAGTCGATACTGGCGCAGACTTTTCTATTATAAGTGAGCGAGTGGCAGGCGAACTCAAGAAAGTCAGAACGGAATGGACGGGCCCTTATATTCGAAATGCTGGAGGCCAGGTAATGACGCCTTCAGGCAAATGTACAGCCAGACTCACGATCGGGAATAGAGCTTTTGTAGCCTCATTCGTTTTCCTACCGGAGTGTTGCAAACCTCTGATACTAGGAATGGACTTCTTAAGGGAGTACGGCGCCGTTGTCAACATACGTGAAGGCGTGATAACATTTGCCTCTGACAATCCCGTGACCTCGGACGCAGACCAAGACCCCAGGGCGTTACGTGTGGTAGACGAAGACGTCTGCGTGCCGCCGCTGTCATGTCTTGTTTCCGTCAGTTGCAGCGTGCAGTGTAATGAAGACGCCATAGCCGAACGTGTAACTGCCGTTCTCTTCCGTCAAGGCGTTGCCATCGCTCGCGGCATCGTCAGCCCAGCTGATGGCCGTACGGAGGTGCTACTTACCATTTTTACGAACGAGCGTCGGCACATTGGTAAAGGCACTGCTGTGGCATACCTCGAGGAACTCGACTACTCTTACGACTGCCTTGCTATGCAAGGGGAAGCAACGGCTCGTACAGCACCGCAGGCACCAGATGTCGACATCGGCCCAAGGTTAACGCCCACTGAAAGATGTCGTCTTATGGAACTTGGGTTCAAGGAGTGTTTTTCCTCGACGTCACGAGTGGGTCAAACGCCGCTGACTAAACACCGTATAATCACGGAAGAGACAGCAAGACCCATCCGACAGAACCCATATCGCGTCGCTCAGAAAGAACGTGAGGTTATACAGCAGCAGGTCAAGAAGATGCTAGAGGATGATGTGATCCAACCATCAAAAAGCCCCTGGGCATCACCGGTGGTACTCGTGAAAAAGAAAGATGGCAGCTTGCGTTTCTGCATTGATTATCGTAAGCCCAACAACGTTACGAAAAAAGATGTTTATCCGCTGCCACGGATCGACGACTCTTTGGACAGGCTACGGCATGAGCGCTACTTCTCGTCAATGGACCTTAAAAGTGGATACTGGCAAATAGAAGTAGATGAGCGTGACCGAGAAAAGACCGCATTCGTGACGCCTGACGGGCTATATGAATTCAAAGTCCTCCCTTTCGGTTTATGCTCGGCCCCAGCCACGTTTCAAAGGCTCATGGATACCGTTCTGTCCGGTCTGAAATGGAAAACGTGTCTTGTGTACTTTGACAACGTGATTGTTTTTTCGGCCACGTTTGAAGAACACCTAAAACGGCTGCTGTCTCTCCTTCAAGCCATACCGTCCGCAGGACACACATTCAAACCAGAAAAATGCCACTTCGGCTTCGAAGAACTTCAGTTCCTGGGGCATGTGGTCAGTCAGGAAGGTGTTAAGCCTGACCCAGATAAAACTGCAGCCGTCGCAAAGTTCGCAAGGCCTGTAGATAAGAAGGCGGTCCGACGTTTCCTGGGTCTTTGTGCCTATTACCGGCGATTTATAGCGGACTTTGCGCACATCGCCTCTCCACTCACCCGCCTCACAAGGGAAGATGTTGCGTTTGTATGGGGCGAAGAGCAAGAAGCGTCGTTCAACGAGTTGCGGCAGCGTCTACAAACTCCGCCCGTACTCGCTCACTTCGATGAGGATGCACCAACAGCCATCCATACAGACGCCAGCAATGTGGGCCTCGGCGCTGTCCTTGTTCAGTGCCAAGGTGGTGCGAAGAGAGTAGTTGCCTACGCTAGAAGAACCTTGTCCCGTGCTGAGTCCAACTACTCAACAACTGAGAAGAAGTGTCTGGCTGTCGTTTGGGCAGTTGCAAAGTTTCGCCCGTATTTATATGGCCGCGCTTTCCAAGTGGTAAGCGACCACCACTCCCTGTGTTGGTTGACCAACATGAAAGACCCGTCTGGACGTTTGGCACACTGGAGCTTACGGCTTCAAGAGTACGACATGACCGTAGTCTACAAGTCGGGAAGGCAGCACTTAGATGCCGATTGCCTGTCACGATCACCGATTAAACCACCGAGCCCAGAGGATGATGAATGCGCAGGCTTTTTAGGAGTTGTCGATGCGGCTGTCATCTCCCGGCAACAGCAAGACGATCCGGAGCTCAACTCACCAATCTACTTCTTGAATGGACGAGCCACGAATGCGCCGAGAGTGTTTTCGAGAAATTTATCAGCATTCTGCTTGCGTAACGGAATTCTCTATAAGAAGAATTTCTCATCAACAGGCAAAAGCTATCTGCTGGTAGTTCCGGAAATCCTCCGCAAAGAAATTTTGCAAGCCTGTCATGACGAAGCCACGTCGGGCCACCTTGGTTTCACAAGAACATTGACACGTATCAAAGAAAAATATTACTGGCCAAGAATAGCAGTGGAGGTGAAACATTACGTGTGAACATGCATTGACTGTCAGCGGCGCAAGGTACCACCGGTCAAACCCGCTGGGCTATTACATCCCGTTCCAGTACCGGAAACTCCGTTCGCTCAAATTGGCATGGACCTTTTGGGCCCATCTCCAACATCGGTCAGCGGCAACAAATGGGTTATAGTGGCGACGGACTACCTCACCCGATACGCCGAGACCAAGGCGATTGCGAGCGGCACTGCAGCTGAAGCGGCCCGGTTCTTCATTGAGAACATCGTGCTGAGACTTGGTGCTCCCGTTGTCGTGATAACAGACAAAGGTACCGCGTTTACAGCCGAGCTGTTGCACACTCTTCTTACGCTCAGCGGTACAGCGCATAGGAAGACGACAGCTCATCACCCACAAACAAATGGACTTACGGAACGACTGAACAAGACTATCGCCGACATGCTTTGCATGTACGTCGACGTGGAACACAAGAATTGGGACAGGATTTTGCCGTACATCACATTCGCGTATAATACGGCACGCCAGGAAACAACGAAAATGACACCGTTTGCACTAATTCGCGGCAGAGACGTAACTACGATGCTTGATGCTATGCTGCCTCATGACTGTGATTCAGAGACGGACGCCGCAGATTTCACTGAGCGCGCCGAGGAAGCAAGGCAGCTTGCCCGCGTCAGAATAACTAGCCAGCAAGAACTTGACGCTCAACGGTACAATCTCCGCCATCGATTCGTCACCTTTAAGCCCGGGGAAAGAGTCTGGGTTTGGTTCCCTATACGACGGCGAGGCCTCTCGGAGAAACTTCTGCGCCGATACTTCGGACCCTACAAGGTTCTGCGCCGCCTTAGTGACGTCACGTACGAAGTCGTCGCTGACGGCTCTTCTTGTTCAAAGCGCCGCCAGCATCTGCCTGAGACAGTGCACGTGGTACGCATGAAGCCGTACTTTTCTGAGTGATGTGACCGCCCACTCGCTAACTGCGCATCGACTGCTACTTCGTGAGCATCGAGACGAGGCTCGCTCTGGAGGGAGGGCAATGCCGCGTCCATATTTGTGTCTGACTATACGCTGGCGACGACAAGGAAGACAACCGGTGCGCTCGAGAGGCGCAGCGGGAAAGACTGAAAAAGAAGACGTTCTTGGCGGCTGCACGCCTTCAGCGCTATCTTGGAGTACGACACGCCGTACGCCTTTTTTTTTTTGAAGTTTGAAGTTTGAAGTTTATTCAATATTTAGTACATATACAGAATATAAAGATTTTAGTACAGAAAAAGGTCCCATAGTGTAAACACTGTAGGGGGACCTTATTATAATGGTAGAAAAAAAATAACACTACTTAACAGCAGAAATGAAAATGGCAGAACATACATAGTATTAAGTATCAAAACGGCAATGCGAACAGGAATACAATGTAAAACAAACGGATAGGAAACTGTAACATAATGAAAAAGCAAACACTGAACTAAAAAACAGGAATATAATGTAAAACATAAAAGTATAAGCTTAGCGAACTGTAACATAATAAGAAGCAAACACAATTATAACGACAGAATTGAAGTTGTTTGAAGAACATTCAGTAAAGGGTGCTATTGATTAAATATGAATTTGCGAAGCTGATGTTTGAATGACGAAACGGAAAAAGCACACTTAATATTATACGGCAAAGAATTCCAAAGCTTGATTAGAACAAAAGCTAGTCTTTGAGAACCATAGTTAGTTCGTACCTTAGGAAGTAAAAAGTTGTTATTTGAGGAAAAACGGGTAATGTTCGAATTAGAAAGGTTTTGGATGAGAATAAATTTTAGAAGGCTGTGGTCCTTAACTAGTCGATAAGCAAACATGTATACATTAAATTTGTTCACGTTGTCAATATTAAGTAGGTTTAGTTCATGGTACAAATTAGTAACATTGGAGCGTCGGCTGCTCCAGGTGAGAATGCGAATGGCTTGATTTTGTACATGTTGGAGTGAAGATAGATGACAGTTATAAGTTTGACCCCATGAAGCAATGCAATAGTTAAGATGACTGTAAATGAATGCATAATATAAAGTGATCAAAGTAGTCAAATCAAAATAACATCTAGCTTTTAGTAATACCCTAATACCATAAGATGTTTTCCGCTGCAGTTCTTGAATATGTAAGTTGAATTTTAACCGGGAATCGAGTTTAATTCCAAGGAAAGAACAATGATCTGATAGGTGGATGGGATAAGAGTCGATAAAAAGCGGAGGAACTTCGGCGTTATTTATTGTCCTGGAATTAAAAATTAAAAACTTAGTTTTGGAGGGATTTATCAAAAGTCTATTTTTAGTACACCATGCACTAACGTTAAGAAGCTCAACATTAAGGGTTGTTATTAGGTTGCTCATTGAATTACATGGAAATAGGAGGGTCGTGTCGTCAGCATATAAAATGCATTCAGTTGACGTGGTTAGACATTGCGGGAGATCGTTAATGTAGAGTAGAAATAACAATGGGCCCAGAATTGAGCCTTGTGGAACACCAACATTAATTATTTTTTTGTGTGTGGAATGGATGCCTTAGATGGATACTAATTGCTCTCTATCAGATAGGTAACTGCGAAAAAGACGGAAAAATAAAGCCCCTGTGTTTTATAACCCGCGACAATATTTCCATCTATTATATAGAGGAACGCAGACATGCGCACCTTGAGTATTATATTGTGGTCTACATAGATAGAGAGCGCATTCTGTCATCTGCCTGCACGGATTGCAAAAATACCTACATCGTACCCATAGAAAGCACTGTAGGACAGCTGGAAAGTCTCATAACTGGATAATGGCATCTTTCTTGGGCTGCTGTACCTATCTGAGTCACTATAAAACTTGACACAAAAAAAAATTGGCCGCGTATCTGCGTGCTTCGCTGCAAATGTCGTCTAAAGACGATAGAAGAGGTGCTGCGTGAGATATGGACGCCATGTGGCAATACGTCGGGAAACATGAGTGCTGTGTTGCGGGCTGGTAGTCCCGGCGCAGCAGCAGGCGAAGACCGGCGGTGACTAACGTGACCGGCGGGGACGCCAGCCAGCCCGAACACGCGGTTTTGCGCGAAGCGCCGAAGCAGAAGAAACGTCCGCACTCAACGAGTACTCTCCACACACTTTTATTTACACGTCGCCTGGGTAAAACAGGAATGCCAGAGCGGCGCCCCTTGGCATTCGTACAGTGCAATACTGAACCGAAACCGAAACACAACAATGAGCTCGTGCAGAGGGCACGGAGGAAGGCAAGTTTCAGCGCAGTCGCATTTTCAGCGCAGCTTAAGAAACTAGGGTCTCTAGAATTACGTATCTATGTATTTTCTATTGAAGGAACACACCACCTAATACTTACCTAGTGATGTTGCGCCTCAGATATGCGTAATGTTTGCTTTTTTATCAACAATGTACACAAGTATGAACCTAGTCAGCCGTTCAAGATGGCTGGCCCTTGGGCAAGTGGTTCAACTTTGGCCGGGTGGCTGAATCGAGTGACGTGCCGACAAACAGAAAGACAGACAGAAAGACAGACCAAAATTTCCGCGTTTAAGTTCCCCAAGAAAGACTATCGTCTTTAATAATGTAAAACAGGCTCACACATGTGTTCAGCACAGGGCGCTTGCATTGAAAGATAGTAAGCAGCTTGCTGCTGTCTGTAAGCAGCGTGTTGCAGAAATTGGCTGCGTCGAGGACGTAAGCAATTGACAAAATCAGTGGTCAAATTATTTTGCATCACGAGGGTTCATTTTCTTTTGAAGGGGATCAACGGCAGAACGCGAAAACAAATAAAGAAATCGAACCCTTTCATAACATAGGAGAACACCCACCAGTGTGTTGCTCATAAATAGACGCTAATATAATTGTGATGAATCCATTGAACGAAGTGCTGTTACAATTTATATACAACTTTCAGAATATTGGCTCATTGACGGCGCGACCTCAAGTGTAATGCAAATTCACCATTAAGTAAACGGCAAGGCACAAATGGTCACGAAAACTCGCACTATCAAAGTACATTTAGTAGTACGAGTGATTGCAATGTATCAAATGTTAGAGCTTGATAATGTTGGTAGAAAACGTCATCGAAGGTATAATGCCACCGCCGGAAAAAGCTTTGTTTTACTCCGATTAATGCGTAGAGATATCTTATGAAGATCATTTTGCCTTCATCTAACGTATAAACAGTGGTACATACGAAATAACTCTTAATCGAAGAATGGTTGCATTATGGGGCGTTGAATTATGCCTGGCTTTCTGACCTGTTAACTGGCGAAAGGTTCGCACTAATGTCGTGATCCTCCAGTCAGACGTGAGTGTATTGTTAATTCTTAAAAACTCTTGTTGAATGTTCGCGTTGATAAGGCTCTTTCACCGGTGAAAATCTAGCAACGACCGACACGAGTGCATTGCCAGAGAGCAAGCTGGCGGCGCATCCTACTACAGCGCCACCGCTCCAGGGTCGCGAACGAGGGCCAGCTTGGAGCGGCAGGTTTTCACACCTCCCAATTCTAGCCACCCTATCCCGGCGCGATCGCGCGAGCACAGGAAGTATTGGGGCCGAGGAGTTACGGAGTCGCCCTCTATCGGGCGCGCTTCTTTGCGTGCTAGGTAGCACAACGCCACGCGCTCCTAATAGGTTTGGCTGTCGGCGCTCTACGAAAACATCACGCGGAAGCCCTTTTCTGAGTATTTCTGTGAATGCTTTCGAAACGAGGAAACTTTTTACAGTCAAAATAATAACATTGGACAAAAAGAAGCACAAAATCGTCTACCAGTGCTATTTGTTTACGAAATATGTACAGTGAGCGCACGTGGCGCGCGGTTCCGCGATGGGGTATCCCTAAACAAGCTTCTTCCATGAAAGGCAGGCAATCACTGAGGGCGAACTATGTGACATACACTCTTCCACTGGTCTCAGTATAAATTAATGGGGCGTACCAGAATGAGGCCTCAATTATTCAACCGCGCGGCTGCAGCATTACACAAATAATTGTTCTTGCGTGGACGTTATCAAACATTTTCGAAACTAATCTCTTAAAAACTCTTAGAAAATTGGCGCCCACGACGACTTGTGCGCGCCGTTAGCAAGATTTTTTTTCTTGCAAGTTTCATTATCATAATTACTCAAGTGGCGTCGCACTCAACGTTTATCGGTCGCCTCAGCGAGCAATTTCCGACTGGTTTCATTTTTTTTAGGTCTAGTTACATTCATTTGTTGGTGCTCAGACAAACATGAGCATAAGCCGTGCGGCGTATATTTTTCTTTTACCATGATTCCTACCACTCTCTTTCAATTCCAGTGAACGTGCCAGTATCTATTGTCACGGGGTTGTGACGGTGAGCAAAGCAATCGCAGCCGGTAAAGAATAAACTATTTATTTGGCGAACTTGTGCGCGGAAAAAGAACGACACTCAAAGTGCAATAACATAGATCTCTTCTTGTACTTGACTGACTAAAAGGCTCCACGTAATAACCGCTTTTTACATTGCTTTTTTAATGCATCGAAACAGTACTTAGTAACCAAATACCCTTTCGCGAATATCTCATTGAACAGTTCAAGAGCTCCTCATAAGACATTTTCGTGACATTCTAGAAAGTGGAGTTCACGCGGAAGGTGACGATGGCTGCGAAAATGAGCCTTCTGTGTTTATATAATTGTTATCGCAACAATTGTCGATTTCCGCTCCCCAAAAAATAGCGGTCCGCAAGTCTCGCGCTGAGGGCCACAAATGTATATACGCACATGTGTTTGCTTGACAGGCCGCTGACTCCGCTCGGCTCCGTGAAGACCGCTTCTCGACGCCGCACCTTCGTAAGGCACCTGCCAAGATCGGATGTGGAGGAGAACGGTGTAGCAGCGGAATCCATGAAAAAAAAGAGACTTGCAGAGTAAGCTTACACTAAGGCAAAAGGGTGTTAAAAGGGTGTGTGGTTTGTCGCTTTGGGGACTAATGGGGTTGCAACAACCATTAATCCCTTGTAGGACTAACGGCACCGGGTCTAACAGTTAGACCCCATACAGCTAACTTTTAGTCCCCACAGATCACTTCAATGGACTAACAATAGGGAGTTTTAGCTTGTAACCTATACTTCTTTACGTTACCGTTAACGGATTACGTTTACTGTTTTACCGGAACTCGAGTTTCAGTAAAGTTTTTTAGCTGCCCAAACGTAAACCTTTACGTACGTACGTAACCTTTATGTTTGCCCAAAACCGATGATGATGATAATGTCTGCACGTAAACTTTGTTTATTTTAGATAATCAAAATCGTAAGCACCTATATGTAAAACGATTGATTTTTTTTTTTTGCTTATATAGAATCACCTAACCGATTAAAGTTTGCTGTGTGCAGTGGTAGAGGTAGCCACCCCGCGAGAAGTTCAACCAACCGGTTCAACTATTCAAACCGTTAGGCCTCGTTAAACAGTTAAACGTTCAGCGACTGGCCGCATTCGCCATAGCGTTTGGACAACGCCTCCGGAGCAAATAACTGGTCGTCGCCATGTTGCAGAGTGTGCTGCAAAACCCGTACTTAATGCACCACCTTCCGTGAAAGTACTTTGATGATTTATTGCTGCTGGAAGTGGGACAGCCGCACCCGCGGAGGAGCCTTGGACACAACGGCGTGTTGGATATCGACGCCATCGACACAACCACCTTCCGTCGAAACTTCAGAATCCACAAAGGCGATTAGGATGAACTGATCGCTGGACTGCTCATCCGCAGCGAAGTGATGAGTGCGCAGCGCATCCGAGTGTCAGATCGCGAGGCTCTGTGTATGACACTGCGGCGCCTCGCTTACCCAAATCGACTTTGTGAGCTGGAGACGATGTTCAACCGCCACAGCTCCGTGATCTCAAGTGTGGTGTCCAAAGTAATGTCCCACATCGAATATTACTTTGGACACCTGCTTGCAGATCTTACAGTTCACAGATGGATGAACCTCCAGAACCTGGAACTGTTTTCTCAGGTAAGAAAGCATGACTGTCGGTCACGTCTGTGCGAAAGTCACTTTTTTTGTTTGAAGCGGAGTCGAAGCGTGTTCGAAAAGTAGCAGGTTGCAAGTTAGAAACGGTAAAACACGCCACGTTTTAAAGTATGAAGTGTGGTTTCGCGATATTGCGGGCCTACCCAGAATCGGCGATAACATAGCAGCCTCATATTGCAGTGATCCCCTCGGTTCATGCAGTAAAATGCGTCTATTCGTTCGTTTAGAATGTCTGGAAGTTTCGGAACTGTTGAGTCCGTGTCGAAGCGAATTCAAAGAATAATATTCGCACAAGCCGAGAGAATACATCTGCACTACCATTTTGAGCACACACTAAAACACGGACACACCATGTTAATCAGATTAGGTGTAAATGTGCGAGTTTGTGTTGTCTTCCCAGTGTACTTGTCATGCAGTTTTAAGACGAAAGTGTTTTATGCCGGGGTCCACCTAGTACTGCCGTTACCGGATATGACGTTCATAAAATGGACGCCAACAGGTGAGAAAGAAAAAGACCCGCCGCTGGGAATCCAACCCACGACGTCGCGGCCGCGACGGTAAGCGTCCGACGCTAAACCAACTAAGCCATCTTTACAGGTGCTTGACTCTTCACGAAAGCACCTTATATCTTTCACACATTCTCTCTCGCACGGTGCTCTCTCTTGGCGGTGTAGGTAGACGGGGCGGAGCGGGGCGGTGCCGCCGTCTGTGAGAGGTGAAAAGAAGTAATGTGTCACAATCGACACTTACTAGCGCTTACTGCAGGATTAAGCGCGATATCGGAGGTCATGGTTAAAGCGTCTCGATACCAGCGAGGGACACTGGCCGCGCTGGCGTCGCCGAGGCACCCTAGACCCAGTTACGTTCTTTGCCTTTCGCTTCGTGTCAGCGTGCGCCGGCTCATTGGAGTAGTGCAGCTTCCACATGCACCAACGCGATTTCTCCGCCGCCGACTACTTCGATTGCGAGAGCACTGACTAACAAAACTGCTGCAATACGCGTTGCAGAAAGGACATGATTTCGACGGGCGAATGTCGTGCCTTTGCGGAGCGAGACATAGGCCAGCGGGACGCGCGCGTCTGCGGCTCAGATTACGAACATCTACGACCTAGGCGTCAACATGGATGCATCACGCCAAACGGCGCTATAGCTGCCAAACACGAATAGACACTGCACAAGCTCTCATATATCACTGCACAATAAGCACTACTCTGTGTAGACACATTTCACTTTCGTGTTATACCGATTCCTGTGGCGGAGGGATCAGCCATATTTTTTTTGCAACCCTGTTTCAGCTGTGCAAGAAGACACTGACGTACGAAAGAAAACAAACAGCTCAATGAAACCACAATAATGCAATACGTTAGGTATTCTGACAACATACAGTGGACCTGCCTGGACATCGTGCTTGTGTTCCCAAATGTCCCACTGGTGGCACAAAGTGTGCACATAGTTTGGCAAACTCGCTGACAAAGTACGCTTTGGTTGCAGCTTGTACATGAGCACCAAACTGGCTGTGTAGCCTTATGCCGTGCTTGTTTCTACCGTAGAGCTTGCTATGAATACTACTTGTAAACTCAAAGTGTACTTCACAAAAGCAGCAAGCATCTGAAACAATGACAAGTTGAAACTGTAATGCTTACTTCTTTCCCACATATGGTTAATGCTAAAGAAAAAACATATCATTGTAATATTTGACACTGTACACCTCCCTAGAATATAACCTCATCCAAAACGGAAAATGTTTATGTTTACGTAACAATCACCTGTCACTACAACAGCCAGTGCCATTTGAGGTCTGTCAGGAACGCACACACCTGGACTGCTGAGCGCATAATTTGTTATCTTGAATGACCGTATTCACTACCTGGCATAAAATGATTTCAGTTTTGATGCTCAAGAGATAACTATTTTTAAAAGACGCAGCGAGTAGCTGTGCTTCCTGTTATCGTATGAGAAAAGGGCAAAGGCAGAGTTCCCTCCACAGCGGGTAGTGGGGGCGGTAGCGTGAAATCAGCATAACAAAAGCTTAAGGGCAAGTGAGAATGTTTGATTTGGTCACACTTCTTGTTTTTTCGTGATTCTCAGCTGTCTATGTCAATGCTCAAAGAGGAGGAGCAAGGATAATGTTTTTACCAAGATCGTATCTGAAAACTGTGCTTGTGTATTAACGCTATTGGCAGCTGTTTTATCTGTCCTTTTGCTTTCATTTTCAGGCCGTGCACCAGAAGGGTGCTCCACTGAAGAACTGCTGGGGCTTCATAGACGGCACAGCACGACGAATTTGTCGGCCGTCTATGCTCCAGCAGGAGCACTACTCTGGCCACAAGCGGTTTCACTGCCAGTAATCCCAGGCCGTTATGTGAGCCAATGGCATTATTTGCCGGCTGGACGGCCGACTCAGGGGACAGCGCCATGATGCTGGTAAGTGCACCGAGTAAGATTCTGCCCTTGCACAAACTTTGCTTGTAGCTGGTAAAATGTTTGTCGTGACGCAATCACACCTAGGTCATCTCTCACATCATGTTATGATCCTAGCTGAACAGTGAGCTTTTGGTGTGTTATTACTGTTGTTTACCCAGGGCAGTGAAAGTCTGTCAGCATAATGAGACCATATTGTTGACCTGTAGGCTGCATACAAGATTGTTGTGAATAGGCATGGCAAATATCACAGTTGGCGCGTAAGACTCTTTGGCGCAAGCACGTTCAGATCAGTTTAAGTTTTAGGGAAATTGCAGAAAGAAGCAGCAGCAGTAGGTAGGGCGATGCAATCCGCCTCTTTCATTTTCCTGTGCTACCCTCTGCTGTTTTGGCAGGGGTTTGGTAGGGGCCAGAACAACCGGTATCGCAGAAGAAAAGCCTCCGAGATGATGAGACATTTCATGACTTTTCCGCTTGGGGAGAGCGCATGCGCGGGGGCGCCGTGAAAGAGGTGGATTGGCGCCAGTTCCACGAGTTGAGGAGAAATTACTAATATTGCTCTCACTTGAGTTAGTTCTGAGAAATCCTTTTCAACAATTTTCACAAATAAGTTGCCTCATCAGAAAGCCATCTTAATTTTTGGTCACGTGGCTGAACACAACTCTCAGAGGTCTTTTTGGGACCACTGCTTCACAGTCAGCTTAAAAATCTGCATTCATCCAATGTAACTCAATGCAACGTGGCAGTGACATTTCAAAGAGTGCACACGTGTGATTTTCGTTACATTAAGTACAGCTTCCTCAAAAGGAAAGCCATGTGTCCTTGCAATTTATCTTTCAACCAATTCACCTGCAAATATAGTGACAGCCATGAATATCAACCAAGTTGACATTACGGCTACAAAACTTTTTATTTGACAGTAAACCAAACCTTGAAATGGCATGAAATCAGACTTCACCACTGCAGAACGCATTGAGGAGCTGAATGTTCCGGTTTTAACATTCAATCAACATTACAGGCCACATACAAATAATTTGTTTGCAGCAGCATTGTTCACTCCACTTGAGCTCATAGTACTTGGAAACTATTGTTCGGCACTCAATAAGTTCTTTGATATTATTACTGTATGGGGACCATGCTAGTGCTGTTGAACATTCCGATTATTCAAGCACAAGCAAAACATTGGTTCCCTACAGGCAATGTAAAAATCTCAAATACGCAGTAATTTCACATTTATCATGCGGTGAACTAATATGTTGCATTATGAAGTAAAATAAAAAAATCATTTGTCTATGTTGAAGTCTTGTTCAACTTGTCCAAGTTGTGCTAAGATGCTTTTGTGCTTCAAAATAGACAATTCCTCCTATCAACCTGCTCCAATGTAGAAAACTTGCTTCTCTCCTACAGCTGACTCCAAGGAAACATTCTGTCACTTGCAGCCATGTGTAATAAACTTCCAAATTTTTCACATTTTCAGCTCAGACATTAGTCATTTCGCTAGAAAGATGTCAAAGCATACGTTGGTTAGCTTAAAAAAATTTACACCATCTCCCGCTAAAGGGGACCATGAGGCGATGCGAAGCCGGAGCACTTGCACGATCGCGTTCCGTTGGCGTTCGTTGGGCATGCTACCGACCTCGCGCATGCTACCGACCTCGCGTCCTAGAACGCGAAGACAAACACTACGCGTGTCGTGTCTTCCCTCTAGCCTGGCCGGTAATTCTCACAGGGCGAGCGGGGAACGCAGTCTACGGGCGCGCGAGAGGGGAGCAGCGTAGGAGAAGAGAGAGGGGGAAGGGGACGCGCATGCGCTGGCGCTCAGCGCGGCGCAGGAGAGAATTTCGGCATATCGAGCCCGCATTTCAGAGGAAACCGAAGCAAGCACTGGACTGAACGCGCGCAGCGCTCTACCACTTGAAGGAGAGGAGACTAGTGGAGGAGAGTAGCGCATGCGCTGCGAGAGCAGAAGCGAGAACGCAGGAGAAGCTCAAGCAGGTGCTGGTAGAGAAGTGGAGAGAGTAACACGCAGCTGTTGGAGAGAGAGAAGGAGGAGTGTTGCGCATGCGTAGTGTGAGTGCGGACTAGCACGCCGCGGGACATACCCCCGAGCAAGAGATGCCTTCGCATCTAATAGCACGCAGTGTTGCTGTGTAAAATGCAGGTGAAGCAGCATTTCAGGGGAGGAGAGATGGCACACGGCCTGCATGGCATTCTGTGGCATTTTATATGACAACCATCTTGCAAGGCATGGAGAAACGACAACATCGTGCTGGCACTCTATGTTGTGTTAGTGCATTGCACTGTCCATTATGCATAAGCCAAGTTGTGGCACATAATGTTAACACTGTGTTGTCCTTGTGGAAAACTTGTGACACCTTTTGTTTTGTTGCAGGCATTCTGAAAGACGCCGAACTGTACACGAACATCGAGAAGGCTGCCAAGGGTCACAAGTACGTGATTTATGGAGGCCCGGCGTACCCGCTGAAGCCTCTTCTCCTGAAGCCTTATGGAGGTGCCCACTTGCTGCCCTACCAGGCCCATTTCAACAAGTGCATGAGCACTGTACGCCAAGATGTCGAGTGGGGCTTCGGTAAAGTGGCTGCCGACTTCGCGTTCGTGGAGTTTCACAAAAATTTGAAAGTGACGCGCCAAAGAGTGGGGAGGATGTACAAGGTTGCGACGCTTTTGACCAACTGCCGCACCTGCCTGTACGACAGCCAGGTGTCGATGTACTTTGGCCTGACACCACCCTTACTCAGTGAATACCTGATTCCATGTAATTTCTAATTGTATAGTTTGGAAAATCGACGAACCCAGCCTTGAAAGACATGTACACAAGAAGAGAAGTTTTGACGACCACACATGCTGGGACTTTTCTTTCGAGTAGCTTTTATTTCATGAAACTATTGCTAGTCCCAGTGTGTGTGGTCGTCAAAACTTCTCTTCTTATGTACATGTCTTCCAAGGCTGGGTTTGTCGATTTTCCTAACTATGAAACAACAGGCCCAACACCAAACTCTTCTACGAATTGTATGGTTTTGCCTTTATTCTTTTCATATTACTGTTTTAACACTTCTTTTTATCTTTATGCACAAGCACACTTGATTCGTGCGGAAGTCTAGTGTCGAATGATGTTATGGTACCCATGTGTGCATTTTGCAATTCGTCAACTGTAAAATAGTTTGTTGAAGGCCGCCATCAAGTTTGGTAAATGAAAATGTGTGTTTGTGTGCACACATGGCAGTGTAAGCAAGGTGTTGTTTTTATTGGGTCGTTCCACGCCTAAAATCTCAGCCATTTTTAGGAACCACCTTGCAACAAAAATACAGGGATGAGAGCCGGACGTCTGGCTATGTCGAAGGAATGGAAGCAACTGCCTGTGCCAGCTGATGCTCGTGCTCCGCACCCTTTCGCTCTATTTTATTTGCAGCACACTCCCATGGCCCGCAGACTTGCGTGTGCTTCAAGGAAGTGAGCTTTGTAGATGTAGTGCTCTCTTATGGCACCTGACACCAGCCGTAGTTAGGTAGCATGCTCAAGCGAAACTGTCACGACCAGGAAGCAGTTCTGTCACTCGCGCCAACGTTGGTAGAATAGGGGACGAGTTGTCATGCACCAGGACGACGTCGCAAATTTGAAACCGTGGTGACACCTTGGGTGCCACTTCGTCAGCACAGCTTGTCAGCAGCAACTGCTCCTTGCGCTGGTGCATGGGTAACATGATGGGTCACATGCTGGCTTGTCCTCACTCGTGGTCCTCCTGGTTGCGGCATCGGCAAAGTTTTTGTCTCATAGGCGCCCTTTTTAAAGAGCGACCTACAGTGGCTTTGTGGCACTCTAGCGGGTACACAAGTCTTCTCTTCCTTCTATTTCCTCTGTTGACGGGTTGTCCGCAGATTTCGCATCGGAAAGATGGCGCTTGTGCTTGCGTCTCGAAGTAGTACTTGATTGATTTGCTCGAAGTTGACGTGCTTGCATCCGTGACACAGAAAACCATGGTTGGCCTTGGCATTACGTCTCATCTACGATGGCTGTGCAGCCATGCAGAGGCCAGATTTCTCTTGCCCGTGGGGGAGTTTGAAACAATGTTGTTGGAATTCGGCTTCTTAGAAGCGATTGTGGCAGCTGCTTTGGGTGGCATTGCGTTATAGGTAACAGCTGCACTCTCATGGCCCTTGAAGTCTTTCTCTTTTATCTTCGTAGTCTTCTTGTTTTTGTCATTGTTGTCCACGTTTCGACGCGTGGTGGCAAGTCGCCAGCCTCATCTGAGACCTTGCAGAACAATGAGAGAGCTGCGACATTGTAACTGTCCCTTCGATGTGTGAAAAATTACACATGGTACCTTCATCAGTATTGGCTCCGCAGTGTGACCGACGTGCAGTAACCCATCATGTTCATGCGGGTGTTGCGTCTTCCTGAACGTGAACAAGTTGACGTGTTCTCGGGTGTCGGCACCAAAACGACGCATTGAAAACATGCGGATGAGACCCGGTCTCGGACATATGGCTGTGTTGAAGGAATGGAAACAACTAAGTGAGCCAAGGTCCATGGCTGATGCTCATGCTCTGCACCCATTTGTTTTATTTGCAACACACCTCAAATGTATTTAGAACAAACTGTGCTTTGGTTTTTTAAATATGTAAATATATGTAAATTTTGGTGCACATGGCTGAGCAATATTGGTGCCATATCTTTCTAAGGCTGCTGGTGCTTTGCCTTTATGGAATAATGGGTGCCGAAATGAGGTACCCAACCAAAATTGTGCACAATGTCGAGGTGAAGCTGATGGCGTGCTGAATTTTGCTTCTTAGGTGCTTTTGATGGGACTTGATTATCAATTAATTCAAACGTTTCGTTTGCATTTTTTTTCTACGTATCTACGCGCACCTAGTGCACATAAAAAGGCCCTGCAACACATTTTGTCCATGGTCAGAAAACACTGCTGATCAGTTGTCAAGGCTCCTATAAACATGCGAGCCAAATATAGCACTTCATGAAACAGGTAATTTATAATTTCATTTCAAAAACATCTAAAAATTGCTCACCCTCGTCTCAGTAGACCACATAGTCACTCTCAAAGTCACCTTAACTAGCAGGCCACAGTCGCGTAATTTAGTCCCGCAAGGGCCGGAACAGTGAAGAAGGTTGTATTGGAGGAGGGGGTGGGTGTGTAAGCTATAATAACAATTGTTGGCGTTTAATGTTCCAAAACCACGATATAAGAGGGATGCATGCACACAAGCCTGCACCAATGGCCGCGCTCTCCATACTGACGTCATGAGCCAGATGGGCGGTGACCCCACCCTGCCTTTGGAGAACATTGCTGAGCGCAGTTCTTTAGTTGCGGAGATGATCGGCTGCTGCGCTTGGGGCCCCTCCGGACTTCTTAATTTGTATCAGACTGTAGGATGAAACACTCGAAGCCATTACACGCACCAATGTGCCTTGCTGCCTCGTGGTCATCCCTCCCGTGTAGCTTTGAGCATGCTCGTTGGGATGAAAAGGCAAGGTACTTTTGCTCTGCAACGAATCCTCGTAAACTGCACTTATACTTAATGAATTTGAATTTTTTTTCTGAGGCAATAAACTGCTAGAATGGGGTCAGTAAATGATTTTTTTTCCTCTTTATTCTGAACAGCAACACAACGTCAAACGGAAGACACGCCTCGCGGAACCCCCGCAAGACGCCGGTAACGATGCTATCCAAACCAAGACGAAAACTTATCACTCTGATTATGGCCAGAGGGACCCGTTTGGCAGCTAGACTTTAGCTGCCAATTGCCGCATTCGCGGCTTGGGAAATAGGCTACCCGAGCCCATGTTGCTGTTGCCGATTGTGCACCGACGTCGACCTTTGATGCACTCTGAATGCCCGCAGGCCTCCCTGAAGACATCTGACCGTTGCAATCTTCATGTCGTCCCGTCCTAATCCCAAGTTCAACATAATCCTCGCCGACTCTGTTGCCCATGTGCCTCTGTAGGTCATGGTGATCGACGAGACTATTGCGTAGGATGATGCCCCAGTACCAGATGTGATGTGCATTAGCATGTCCGTAATGAGGTATTTCCTCCTCTTGTGCTCATGCGCCTCTGATAGATCCACTCTTGTTCCCACCACCTGGACATCTAGGACCACGCACTGACCCTCCCGTGATAGCACAAGATCTGGGATGTTTGTTCCCTGAGAAGTCCTGTAATGCGGCTCTTCTCTCACGTGTCAATCCTTTTCTCTGAGTCTCTTGGCCAAGTATCTTAGAATACAGTCGTGTCGTTTTATCCTTTAATGATGAGCTCTGTGGCACTTTTGCAGAACATGTCCTAAGGATTCGTCTGCATCACATCCAGCCCGGCATTTCTTCGAGACATCCCGTCCACGCTTCAATCAAGTCAAGTTAGGGATGGCGGCGATGTGGAACCTGATCAGGTCAACGTACTCTCTTCCTTTAAGAAAAGTTGTTCCCTCACCGATCCATGCCGTCGATCCTTTAGCCTCCGAACAGGGAGCTAATGGTCTGCCGTCGAAACTTCCATGTAGGTCTCTTGTCCAGTACTTGCGCGCGGCTGCGGAACTGTCGATGACGTCCCCCTTGTAGACAGCTAAGCCCTCTGCCTGTCTGATTGCTCGTCTAAGAAAGTCCTTACTGGCAGCTACCGAGCATTGATAGTGATCGCTGAATATCAGAGAATTCAGCCGCCGCAACCTCATGGCTGGGATAACAGTCCTCAGGCACATCATGCCAAGTCCACCCTCCGGGACAGGGGCATAGAAGAAGCCAAGAGTTACATCCAGCGGAAGGTTCAACCATTGCCGCACCGTCCCCCTGATCATCATGTCAAGCGTCTTTAGGAGCTTGCACGAAACTGGCCCCAAGACCAATCGATGGATTAGCCTTGGTACAAGATAATGCCGCAAGGCCACCATCCTTTGTTGCGGCTTCAGGGGTGCCTTGGATAGCCGTAACAGTAATAGCTTCAAGTCTCCTCGCACTGTATTGTTGCTTGCGACGGTACCGTCAAAGCGTATCCCCAGATATTTCCACATAGAAGTGTGGGAGGTGACTGAAGTAGGGTTGTCCCCAATCGTGTATATATGCTGTGTCTCAACTTTGGCCTTCTTATCACGTCCACTGGGCAAAATTGTGAAGTTCTTGACTTGACCGCATTAGCCTCGAGGCCACGTTTCTTCAGGTACCTGTTCAACGAGTCCAGTTGACATTGCAGCCCAGCTCTGGTACTAGCTGTCAGAATAATATCGTCCGCAAGAGCCATCGCGGACACAGACAGTCCTTCGCTCTGAAAGGCGATGTGGGCAGGCTGATCCTCGAAGAACTCGTCCAAAACCAGGTTAAACAAGAGAGGTGAAAGGGGTTCCCCCTGCCGCACACCTCTAGATGGGTGAGCCACCTTGGTGTGGGCCCCATAGGTAAGCACCGTTGTCGCCCTGGAGTAGAAGTCAGCGATGTATGAGCAAGAATCCTCAGCGATTCCTTTCCTCTTCAGACCGTGAATAATTTCTGGGTGGGCTACTCGGTCAAACGCCTTTGCCACATCCACTGATGCCATCGCCAAGGGCCTCAATTTGTGTTTAGCCTCGTCGATCACGGTTTGCAATAGGAGAAGGTTTTCGGCACAGCCATCAACAGGTATAAAAGCCCTTTGACGATAATCGAGCTTGACACTGGCCATTAGACGTCGCACAAAGATTTTATGTAGTAGCCGCGTTAGGACATGGGACACTGTGATAGGTATGTGCAGTGAAGCTGTCGATGCTCCAGGCACTTTCGGAATAAAGACAGTTCGTGCATTTCAAAGTAGGAGTGGGAGGCGCTTTTGCATAATCAGGAGGTTACAGAGGGTCCTCAGAAGGATCATTGGGCACGAGTGTAAGCGCTTTGCAGAAAAACCATCTGGTCCGGAGGCAGTGTTTCGCAGGGGCATGGCCGATTTTATGTCCTGCGCCGTTATAAGAAATCTGGGGTCAATAGTCTCACCGACGCCCCTGTTCGCCGTTAACATGCCATCCCCAGGGGGGATGCAGAGCCCCTTTAAGATACATGTTTCTGAGGTTTGTAGTTGCTTTGATGTATAATCTGATAGGAGGTTTGTAGTAGAGGTGTGTGAAAAGTCAAATGTCATCTCGAATCGAATACTGCCTAATAGTGGCCAAAAATATCAAATACAAAAGCTTTTATTGGAAATTGAAATAAAGAACAAATAATGAAATGTGCTCATGTCCTCGAGCAATAACGTGCTGAGTGACTGCTACCGAAATACTACAAATTGACCTGCAGAAAGCTGTTCCACATGACCTGGCTTCAGGCTCACTCACTGGGATGTTACGGTGTTTCCTGCAATTGAAAACATGCGCTCACGGGCACGTCAGTAGCAGGGATGGGAAGGTATCGCAAAGCAATTTTGGTGATACATGTATAAAGTGCAGCTCCATGCTCTGCGGTGCAGCACTGGCGACTGCAAAGCGTGAACAAATTTTCACATGTGAAGCCAACCGCCGAGGGTCTCGCAGACCAAAGTAGGAATGTTTTACAGTGCTTGCGGCACATGCGACCGGCCTACGCAAGAAGTCCGTGCCTTAGTTTCTGAAGCGTAGTGGTGGAGGGCTTGACAGTTCTTTTTCGTGTGTTTTTACGTGCGAAAATGACATAACCTCCTCTAAAATAAGCACGCGCTAGCTGTTTAACCAGAATATCGGTGAAAGTTCTAACGAACGACCTACTGCGATGACATTAGCGTTAGTTTTAGCCACCCCACCCTAAAAGTTGCACCAGTGGCCTTTGTCGCGTTTTTTAAATATTCGTCCTGTCGAATTATTTAAAAGTCTAATGGAATTACTCGATTAGATATTATTCGATTGGAAATTGAAACTCGAATATTCGCACACCCCTAGTTTGTAGTTCCTTTGATGTATAATGTGATAAGAGGTTTGCATTTCCTTTGATGTATAATCTGATAGGAGGTTTGTAGTTGCTTTGACGTATAATGTGATAGGTCATGAGAGATGTATAGGCTCTGTGCAGGTTTCTGCAGCTGTGTTGAAATAAAGAATTGTTCAGTATCTTATGCAGCAGTGGAGATGACCTTTGGTGTTTTGAAATAGCAGTAAGTTCGAGCAGGGAAATGATGGTCTAAATCATAGACTCATTGTTCACTCAAGGTCACAAACTGTGCATGCAAATGTGACATAAAGCATAGTGTTTAAAAAATATTTGACTTTATTGTCTATCACACATTTGCTACTCAATTCACTAGAGAGCACCTCAGGGACACTCAAGATTTACTATACATCTTTGTAGAACTTCAGGTACAAATATATCACACTAACATATCACACATGAGCCCACAAAATGGAAACTAGTTTAGCACAGCAAACAAGTTTCATCTATAAAGTGGGCAAGAGAGGCAACATCCGAGCGAGAGCTGACTAGGCGATTAAAATATATTTGACTTTATTGCCTATCGCATAATTTACTGACTGAATTCACTAAAGGACCCCTCAGGGACACTCAACAGTTTCATACATCTTTGTAGAATTTCAGGTACAAATAGCATCACAGTAACATATCACACATGAGCCCATAAAATTGAAACAACTTTAGCACAGCAGACATTTGATCTATAAAGTGAGAGAAAGAGGCAACATCTGAATGTCGAGCTCAAGCCTCACAGAAAAAAATCACAGCCCGAAATAAAATCGGGGGAACAGTAATACAGCATCAAAAATTCAATGATGCAGAGGAGGCTGTCAATCACAATGCGAGCAGTATATGCAGCCGTAGGCATGATGCATTCTGGACTGGCAGTACGAAGTGATGCATTTTACTGCGGTGTTATAACTTTTCCAAGGCAAAGTTAGGCATTAGTAACTGAAATTGAGGCACCAGCGTTGAAGAGAGCAAGTGCACTGACGCCACCCACGTACAAAGGCAATGGCCTTTAGTCAAAGAACAGAGAAGCCTTGGTATTTTCAAGGATGATGCAGGTCTTGCCTACCTGGCTTTGGTAGCTTAGCACGTAGGGCATCTCGTTTTTGAGCTCGAGTATGTGGGTTCATTTTCCCGCCAGAGTGGCCGTATTTTAATGCAAGTGAAATGCAATAAACACCCATGTGCTTAGATTTAGGTGCACCTTAAATAACCACAAGGGGTCAAAATTGATTCGCAGTCCCTCACTACGGTGCTCCATAATCATATTGTGGTTTTAGCACATAGAACCCCAGCAATAATTGTTACTATTATTGCAGATCTTGTTTCTGGAACTGCAATGATTAACTTCATTTTCTTGCATAGAGGGACAATGCATTGGCAAAAGTGAGCGGCGCAGATGTGGAGGCCAACAGGAGGGCGGTGGCCTGAGCAAGGAGACGCTAACTGCAGAGCTCATCAAATAACAGCAAAGCATCACCAAGGGCAACTGTTGTAATTTAGCACAACCATAAAATTGTTCATAAAAAACTAAACCTCCATATAACACAGTCGGAAACATCGCCAATTCAATTCGTCATAAACTATGCGAAATGCTAGAAGCCTGTGTACTTAGACTTTAGGTGCATGTTTAAGAACACCAGATGGACAAAATTTCCGGCGCTCTTCACTACGGTGCCTCTCACAATCATGTCGTGGTTTTGTGACGTAAAACCCCAACAACTATTATTATTGTCTATCTCCGATTGAAGTTTAGTATGTTTTCTGCTACGACAAAGGGAGAAACGCAATAAATTGGTACATTGGCTAGTGCCAGTGATCTGAACATGTGGTTTTCGCGTTTGTCAAATCGCATTCTGTGCAACAGAGACCAGCCAACAAAGTTGAGGGGGAGGAGATTCTTGTTAGGGACATACCTCCATCTCCCTTTCTGTACAGTGCTATTTAGGTGACTTCCCTGGCAGAAGCACTTACTACACTGCAATTTTCCTTACTTCAACTCTTTTCAAAATTTACAAGAATCTCCTCCCCCTCAACTTGGTTGGCTGGTCTCTGTTGCACAGAATGCGATTTGACAAACGCGAAAACCGCATGTTCGGATCAGTGGCACTTGCAGATGTACCAATTTATTGCCTTTCTCCCTTTGTGGCAGCAGAAAACACAGTAAAATTGAATCGCAGATAGACGCGCTCTGTTATATTGAAGGTAGAAATACCTGGTGTTCTAGGGATATGAAGTTATGAACACTTAAGCACTTACTTATATTCAGAACTTCGTTATGCTGGACTTTGTTACATCAAGGTTTAATATGTATCTATTTTTTATGAATGACTTTATGATCTCCAGCTGCGCTTCCTGGTGCGATCTGTTATGTCTGCACTCCCCAGCTAGCGCCTCTAGCTCTCGCCGCCTTTGCTCGAGCTCGAGCTCCATGAGCCTAAACTTTGCCTCTTGTTCCGCCTGCCTCTCCTGGAGCTCTAGCTCTTTTAGCTTAACCTCTCGTTCGTGTCGCTTCTTTTCAAACCGCAGCCGGTCCTCTTCAAGTTGGAGGCGGCGGTTCTCCATAGCTGTTTCACGATCACAGCGGGCCTCGAGGAGGGCATATGTAGCCTCGACGTACCTCTGTGCACCTGCATACGTTAATAAGGAACAGTTAACAGTCTTAGGTTACAGTGGCTGAGCAACTGTAACAATAAGTGAATAACTAAAACAAGCACTCATTGCGAATTCATTAAAACTCGGAGGACGCTTGAGCTTCACCTTCAAGAGTGGAACGCCATAGCGTAATCGGGCCCCATGTGCACGGTCTTCAACCATGCCGTTAGGAGAGGAACGTTGGTGCGTGTAAGAATGGCCGTTTCAAAGAATCCTAGAATGCCTACTGCAAGTACAATTGCTGAGTGCCCACTACACCATAATTTTTCCTTTTCCAAATTGGCAGAGTACCCACTACGCATCTGTAAGGTGCCACGTGCAGCTGCACACTTTGTAATGGGTGGGCAGCTTCAAACCACCCACTCGTTCCGCAATTCACGTTTTGATGCCTGGTTTGATTTTGCGATTCTGCCATGCAATATTGCATGCGTTAAGACTCGTCCCACTACATGCAATTCCTATAGCATTTTTTACGAAGCCATTTCAAGCACTCACAAGGCTCCATGGTAGAACCCCTGCTTGCCACGCAGAAGGCCTGGGTTTGATTCTTACTCGGACAGAACATTTTAAAAATATTTGTTCATTTGCATCTATCTCGAATTTTCGCTCACGGATAACGCTGATTTTTCGCTCACAACAAACGACGCCAACAATGGAATTTCTGCGAAATGAGCTCTTTAACGTTATCACATTAAAACTTCTGCAGCATATGACATAAGCAAGCAGTGCACTGTATGAAGTACATTGGCCTAGGGCAACAGGCGATACAAACCACCGAGATATTGAGTTTAGCACACAAGGTCCTTTTCATACAGCACTATTCCAAAACATTGATCTGATGTAACACAGGAAGTTAAATATTGCAATGACAGTGAAGCTGCCTCTGCACACACACAATTTTCCACAACAAAACATTGTGTGGTGTGGTTTATTGGTGTAATGAGGTCGCGACGAAAAGGGACCGTACGCTAACACAGTGCAAGACTGGCAAAAAGGCGGCACAGGCTCTCGCGCAATCAGAACGCGGGTCGTTTCTCGTCCTCCTTCACAGGCGCATACTCGGTCGTGCATCTGCTCCACTACAATACCCCCGGGGTGAAGCGTAGCCATCCTGGCGACTCGGCGAGTACGTAGAATGAGGGGGTCGTAGTAGGGCTTGAGACGGTCGACGTGTACGGTCTCGCGTCCTCGACAGCGCAAATCTGGCGATTGTGTGAGGGGCTCGACGATGTAGTTCACCGGCGAGGTGGCACGAATGATACGGTAGGGACCATGGTACCGCGCCAGAAGTTTAGAGGAAAGGCCAGGGACGTGGGGGGTACCCAAAGCCAAACAAGGGAGCCAGGAGGAAACGTAGGGGCTGGGTGATGAACGTCGTCATGTCGCGTCTTTTGTCGACCTTGTGCTTCACCTGTCAGGGAACGAGCCAACTGACGGCAGTCTTCGGCGTATCTGGCGACTTCAGAAACTGGAGTGCACTCAGAGGCATCAGGTCGGTATGGGAGTATGGTGTCCAGTGGGTGGGAAGGTTCGCGGCCGTGCAAGAGAAAGAACGGGGACAAGCCGGTAGTCGCTCGCGTCGCGGTGTTGTAAGCGAACGTAACAAAAGGTGTCCCAGTTGGTGTGGTCTGAGGAGGTATACATCCTCAACATGTCGCCGAGTGTGGGGTTGAACCGTTCGGTGCGACCATTTGTCTGTGGATGGTAGGCGGTGGATTTCCGGTGAATGATGTTGCATTGAGCGAGGAGGGCTTGGATGACCTCCGACAGGAACACACGACCCCTGTCACTGAGTAGTTCCCGCGGAGCACCATGGCGTAGAATGAAGCTGCGAAGAATGAAAAGTGCAACTTCGCGGGCGGCCGCTGCCGGGAGAGCTGCAGTCTCAGCGTAGCGCGTCAGATGATCGACGCCGACAATAATCCATCGGTTTCCAGAGCCACTGTACGGGAGGGGGCCGTAGAGGTCGATACCCACGCGGTCAAGGGGGCGAGCCGGGCACGGGAGCGGCTGCAACGTGCCGGTAAGGTGTCGCGGAGGTGTCTTGCTTTGTTGGCATGTAGTGCAAGACTGAACGTATTTCTGTACAAAGCGATACATTCCTCGCCAGTAATATCGCTGACGCAGCCTTTCGTAGGTTTTCAGGGCGCCGGTGTGAGCACTTTGGGGATCCGCGTGGAAATTCGAGCAAATGTCAGAGCGCATATGACTAGGGACAGCAAGGAGCCACTTCCGACCATCTGGCATGTAGTTGCGGCGGTACAGAATGTTGTCTCGCACGGAAAAGTCGACTGCTTGACGGCGTAGCGCTCTCGTCGAAGGGACAGCAGACGGATCGGTAAGGTAGTCGAGCAACAAGGCAAGGTGTGGGTCTTTACGCTGCTCCGAAAGCATGTCATTGGTGCTGAGTGGTGACAAGGTGGTAACGTGGGGTGACAGAGAAGCCACATCTGGTGTTATTGGTGAGCGGGAGAGTGCATCAGCATCCGCATGCTTGCGACCGGAACGATATACGACACGAATATCGTATTCCTGCAATCGAAGTGCCGAACGGCCCAGGCCTCCCGACGGGTCTTTCAAGGTGGAAAGCCAACATAGAGCGTGGTGGTCTGTGACCATGTCGAAAGGACGGCCGTAAAGATACGGGCGAAACTTCGTCAATGCCCAGATGATCGCTAAGCACACCTTCTCTGTCACGGAATAGTTTAATTCAGCCTTCTTAGAGCACGACTTGCATAAGCGACAACGTATTCACCTTGGGTGCCTTTGCGTTGTGCCAAAACAGCGTCAAGACCGACGCCACTTGCATCGGTGTGAATTTCTGTGGGAGCAGTGGGGTCGTAGTGACGAAGGATAGGTGGTGAGGTCAACAGGCGGCGCACCTGGCGAAATGCGTCATCACATGCAGGTGACCATGCAGATATACCTATGCTGGTGGCAAGCAGACTCGTCAAAGGTGCGATGGTGGACGCGAAGTTACGCACAAAGCGGCGGAAATAGGAGCAGAGGCCGACAAAACTTCTGAGGGCTTTCATCGATGTGGGCTTTGGGAATTCGGCGACAGCTCGAAGCTTATCGGGATCCGGAAGAACGCCGTCTTTGGAGATAACATGTCCCAAGATGGTTAGCTTCCTTGCTACGAAGTGGCACTTTTTGGTGTTAAGTTGTAGGCCCGCAGAAGTTAGGCACGTGAGAATTTCGTGCAGACGAGCAAGGTGTGTCGGGAAATCTGCTGAGAAGACTACTATGTCGTCCAGGTAACACAAGCGAGTCTTCCACTTGTGGCCGCGAATGATGGTATCGATCATGCGCTCAAATGTTGCAGGCGCGTTGCAGAGCCCAAATGGCATGACGTTGAACTCATATAGGCCATCGGGCGTTACAAAGGCTGTTTTAGGGCGATCACACTCAGCCATTGGCATCTGCCAATACCCCGAACGCAGATCCAAGGATTTAAAGTACTCGGCGCCTTGCAAACAGTCAAGAGCATCGTCTATTCTCGGTAGCGGGTAGACGTCCTTTTTTGTAATCTTGTTTAAGCGGCGATAGTCGACGCAAAATTGAATGGTGCCATCTTTTTTCTTGATCAATACCACAGGTGATGACCAAGGACGTTGAGAAGGCTGTATGACTCCACGTTGAAGCATGTCATCCACTTGCTCCGTAATGACGCGGCGCTCTTCGGCGGAAACACGGTAAGGCCGCTGTCGCAGGGGCGAGTGGAAGCCGGTGTCTATAGTATGACTGATAGTCGTGGTGCGGCCTAACGAAGGTTGTTGAAAGTCGAAAGTAGAGATAAACTTGTCAAGGAGAGCAACAAGTTGGCGGCGATGAGAGGGGGAGAGGTTTTCGTCAATGGCGTTGTCGAACGCTGACGAACTTGACGGCTGAGATGCAGGAGTGATTGAGGCAGTGTGACAACATGTGGTGTCATCGGGAAGATCAAGATTATCGATGTGGTTGACAGGTTGTACAGATCCTAAAGTTTCACCACGGAGTAAGGCAATGGGGTAGGTGCAGTGGTTTGTAACCAGCATTATGGTTGATCCAGACGCAATTGTGAGTACGGAAAATGGGAGAACGATGCCCTTGCGTTCAGTAAACACAGCAGATGGCGTAAACACTACCGTGGCGTCAGGTTCAGCAGTACACGAAAGGGTAATAGGGACTGAAGCTTCCGGAGGCAAGGTGGTGTCAATATCAACAATGAGTTTGCAGGGAAGAGGACGGTCAGGCGATGAAAAATCACATGTTGGCACAAGGGACACTTCCGCACCTGAACAATTGATGATAGCTTCATGACGTGAAAGGAAATCCCAACCCAGGATGAGGTCATGAGAGCAAGATGGCAGAACAAAAAATTCGACGATGTACATAATGTCTCGGATGACGATGCGCGCCGTACACACATCTGAGGGATGAATGCGTTGCGCGCTAGCCGTGGACAGCACCATGCCAGAGAGAGATGTCACATTCTTGAGTCTCCGACAAAAGTTCGCGTTCATCACAAAAACGGCGGCCCCGGCATCTACAAGCGCTAGTGCGGCGATCCCTCAACAACGACATCAATAACGTTTTGCGGCGAAAATGGAGGCCTTGAGAATCGCGCACAAGTTGCAGTTCTTGCCTCCGGAACTGCACTGATTAGTTTCCTTCACCAGCAGGTGGTCGACGACGCATAGGCGATGGCGACCGGCGACGAGGAGAAGGGAAACGAGCACTTTCTGAGCGGCGATCCGAGTTGAAGTGCCTCTGTTCAGACGCAGATGTGGTGGCATGTTGCGGCGCGTAGGTAGGATTTCCGAAGGATGCGTACGCAGGTGTGGGACGGCGGTGGCAGACGCGCGCAATATGGCCAGCGATGCCACACGCGAAGCAGATGGGGCGGTTGTCATGAGTGCGCCAAGCGTCTGATTGACGGAAGAAGTGTGCTGGGGGCCTGTAAACTGGCGGCGAGGCGGGATGGGGTGGTGCCGATAAGGAGTTTGGATGCGGTGGGGGCCGCGCGACCACAGCTGCGTAGCTGAGAGGTGGAGATGGAGCAGGCGGTGCGTAGCCGGCACTCGAGAGGGGGACGGCATGGAAGTGCACGGGTAAGACCCCGGAACTGCAGGGAGGCCCCACAAATTTCGGTGCGTATGGCCTGCTGCAGTGTCGGGGTAGGCTTGCGGTGGGCGCGTCGCTATGAGGCAGCAGGGAGAGCTGTCGGGCCACTTCCTCTCTGATAAAGTCCTTGATCTGGTCTGTAAGGGCGCCCTGGCGAACGTTGCCGTTTGTGACTTAGAAGGCCGAGATCGAATCTGGTGGTGGGAGACTTTGCTGGGCGATGGAACGCTGACGGCGCAATTCGTCAAAGCTCTGGCACAGGCTTACGAGCGCTGCCACAGTGGTCGGGCTTTTCGCCAGCAACATCTGGAATGCGCCATCTTCGATACCCTTGAGGATGTGTCTGATCTTCTCGTCTTCCGGCATAGATGGGTTAACCCGCCTGCAGAGGTCCAGCACATCCTCAATGTAACTGGGAAATGTCTCGCCAGGCTGCTGTGCTCGGTGGCGTAGACGCTGGTCAGCGCGGAGCTTGCGCACCTCTGGTCGGCCGAATGCTTCGGTGACGAGAGTCTTGAAGGCTGACCAGTCGGCGATGGCGGATTCGCGGTTGGTGAACCAAAGTTTAGCGACGTCAGCCAAGTAAAAGATAACGTAGCCGAGCTTAGAGTCGTCATCCCACTTGTTGCTAGCGCTCACGCGTTCGTATAAGGAGAGCCAGTCTTCGACGTCGTGCTCACCACTTCCGCTGAAGATTTGCGGGTCTCGTTGACGGGTAGAGCCGGGGCAGGGCGTCGGGACAGCCGGTGGTGCTGGCTGGGCAGTGACTGCGTCAGTCATGTTGTCCGGTGGTCGCTCGGCCAACTTGCGAGAGCGGAGCTCCAGGTCTGGTTGGGAACTCAGCAACCTCCACCAAATGTGATGAGGTTTATTGGTGTAATGAGGTCGCGACGAAAAGGGACCGTACGCTAACACAGTGCAAGGCTGGCAAAAAGGCGGCACAGGCTCTCGCGCAATCAAAACGCGGGTCGTTTCTCGTCCTCCTTCACAGGCGCATACTCGGTCGTGCATCTGCTCCACTACAATTGCAAATCCTTAAAGGGGTACTGGCAGGACATTTTTCGTTTCTTTGCGTCAAATGAAAGGCCAAGCCCTCAAAGCCAGGAAAATGTACTCATACGCTTGACTGCTCTCTCGAAAATAAGTTGCCACACGTTTTTCTAAAGCTAGTTTCGTTTCGTATACAGTATCCTGACGTGAAGACAGTGTAGCCACGCGAGTTGGTGACGTGTTTGCGCAAGATATTGTGATGTTTACACAGCCTTTCCGCAGTCTGTCACATGCAAACGTGGCAAGCAAGGGCACAGTCAAAGGAGGATGAAATTTCGTCCTGGTTGGCATCCAGTTGCTGCCTTGGCTGTGGCGCATGGAGTTGACCCACACTTGTAGCACCGGATAGCACAGAAATCTATGAAATTTATATCTATTGTTGCCTGTTCTGCTAGTGCAAGCTTCCACAGGGCAAAATGTTGGTGCCAAGGTGACAAATCAAAATAAAATTATTCCCTTGCCTTCTGATAAATTTAGACTGTTCGCATGCAGACACGGTGACAGAGCGCATATTCGACTTCGCTCGCTTCAAAGGTACACTGAAACTACAGTGACCGCACAGCAAGGAGGGATGATAGAGAAAGGGACGTGCAAGCGGCCATTTTGTATACTTTGGTATCTAACATCACAAGTAGCCGTTCGGGTGCATGAAGTCAGCAGAATTTATACTGTAGCCTGACGTCATGCTAATGTAGATGCCGGATGGTGCACCATCCAAACCTTATCAGCATTTCCTGAGCTTCATACTTGCTCAGAGCCGTCTCTGTTTACAGGAGATTTGTATAAGACAGAAAACCCAGTTTCGAAAATCGGTGTTGGTGCACCTTCAACTGTCCACATGCATACCTCTGAGTGGAATAGCTCGTGGACGCACTGGTGTTGGAGTGCATGCTGCAGTCATGGTCTCCGCAGCAGGCAATGGTGCGCAAGAGCTACTCCGTGCCCTGTGCTGCTGCGAGTCAACTGGCAACCCTGAAAGGGCAATAAGTAACTGAATCATGTGGATTTATGCAACACATTTCTGAATTTTTTCTTACTGCCTGATTCTGTTTGATTTGATGCAATAAAAAATCACAGTTTCGCCGCAAGGGCGAAGCAATGAATGCGATAGCAAGAAACTAATGCTATACGAAGTGAGGCTCGCCAATGGATACTCTCAGTTTGAACAGCGCTCCTGTTACAAAGGCGGCCGAAGCAGCGAAGGAAACTAGCGTGCTTCAAGTGTCGAGCTGTGACACTTGATAGTTCGCGCTCATCTTCTGTTTGTTCATTTAGCGGCGTCGTTTAGCGGCGCTCCGTAACATGAGCGCGGACATCACGGTTAAAGCTTGAAACATCCCTCTTGCCCTCACCACGAGAAAACCGCGCGAGCAGACAGCGGAAGGCCAAGGTTCTCCTTGCGCAAATATAAGAAGAAGCGAGCGAGCTCGCCGACGACTTTTAAATGCGCTCGTCGCGCTCCTAGCGCCATCTCGCTGGTAATGAAGAAACGCTTATGAGCGCCGGCCATCTCTGAGTCCGTCCAGCGGCAAAGGGTGTGTATATAACGCTCGCCGTTAGCTATGCGGAGGACCTGCGTTCCGTGGCGTAGCGGCTAGCGCCACTCGCTGCGGAGCAAGAGGTCCCTGGTTCGATTCCGCGCTTCGGAAGCATTTTTCTGAATTATTTTTCTTTGGGGCTTTTATATATATATATACATACTTATACATATACGGTGCATGACGGCGACGGGGACGGATATTTTCCAGCCGAGACTGTCCATATAATTGCTATCGCAATAAAAGCTTGTAAATTCGGACTTCACGGGACCAGAAAAAATGTCCGAATTAATCAAATGCCACATTATCGAAAGTATCAAGAAAACAATAAACGTCTGTTATAGCAATACACTTTCATTTTCTTGATGAATACGTAAGTCCTGCAATTATTATGCATAAGAGCAGTGTAAAAGCCGCGATTTTCATCGTTCTGTGACTTGGTTCTTAATGCGACCATGGCGCCAGACTCGTGTGTTTAATTAGCCCGAAACATGCTCTGCACCCCTCCCTATTACGTACTGCCACCATCACCATGCGCATGTGACAACAGTTCTTTCAAAGGTAAAAGCTTTTTTTTTTTTCGTTACACACCTTGAGGAGAGGCACGAGTGTTGACCACCTGTCTGGTCTCACCAGTGTGCACATTTGGGGGGCTCCCATGCACAGCTGGATTGCCTGGTAGTCGAAGAGATCACAAGTAAACAAGTTAGGAAGGAGGCTGCAATGTGAGGCCTAATGCACACGAAACATTTATTCTCCGGGAGAGAAGAACAAGGTGGGAAAGGCAGCAAGGGTAACCAAAAGAAGTGCGCCCATTACCGAACTACTCAACCAGTTTTTTAATGAAGATATTGAAATCCATCAGATAAGGAAGCATGTGCAATAAGGAGTCAGTATTTCTATTAGAAGATGCTGAAAGATTGTCAGTCTGAAATAATTTCAAGTACATCAAAGCTTGTGTCACTCATCAAAGTGACCAAGAAAATAACGAACAGACTGCCATAGTCACCATCCTTAATTTTAATGAAATTGACTTTAGGTGTACGTTTTGGACACAGAACAATGATGCTAAAGTTAGTGTTGTAAAAATAAATTTTGCTTTCCTAGAAAAATATGCAAACTTTGGACCTGTAATGGATGATATTATTCCAATACACAACTTAATATGAGGATGATGAAACTCTGCGCATATTGACTTTTCTATCTCTGCTTTCTTTCAAGGTGACTGTCATGGCTGTGTCAACAGTGTAATACCTCAAGATTTCACGGTAGCATATGTGGTTTAATATAAAGGCTGAAGTTGCAAAATTATTTTTGTAAAAAAAGGACATTTTCACTTTTTTTCAAAATAAACCAGGTTAATTTCAAGGACACTGTCTCCTATTCTGCCCAAGACATTACTCGATAACAGGAATTTTGGACCATTTGCTATGTTTGACATATTTGTTTTCTATAAATTGCGTATACTAATAAGGTACCTATTTGCTTATTCATTTATTATTTTGTAAGGCAAGAATATTGTATTGAACAACAGAACAATTTGTTTCACAACCTATGCTCAATGTTCTTGAAATAAGAACTTGGTGCAAGTGTTTTCAATAGCCAAAATCTGAATAAATTTCTTTCTTGGCACAAAAAAATTGTTTCAGATCACCTAGAATTATTTCTTTGTGATCAATAATTGCACTTAACGTCACTTTCATCAATGTGAAAAACAGCGACGAGTACAATCATTTTTATCTGGATGCCGCAGCACCAAAAGTAGACATTACAAACCTGCAGCAGTGCTTTGTGAAGCGCTTGATGCTGGGGTTTGAGCACAGCGTGGTGGAGGGGTTGCTGAAGCACTTGCAATGGGATTTGATGAAGGGCATGGGGCCGCAGGATTGTCTCCAACGTCTGTACAAGACAAGTGAGCCAACATAAGAACAATGTTGTGCTTTGGGCTTTCACCCAGCTTCACTTTTCAATACACATCAGCGATAACTGCTCTCACTGGAAAACCACTGTTAGTGTGAAAGTACGTAGTTGCGTTGTAATAGTTAAACTTGAATTGTGATTATGGTCTCATCACTCTTGAAAAGTGGAGCATGGAAGCCTAATGTCCAGGACATGTCATGACAGGTGAAGCACTTAAAATATGTCAAAGCTACCGATTGACTCTCAGATAGCATTTCATCCTGCCAAGCAACAAAGGGACTTTTTTGTTATCTTTTGTCGTTTACACCCAGGGTTATTTATTTAGTTTCTTTTTTGGCTTAGTTATTTACCTCTGCATATATATATATATATATATATATATATATATATATATATATATATATATATATATGTGTGTGTGTGTGTGTGTGTGTGTGTGTGTGTGTGTGTGTGTGTGTGTGTGTGTGTGTGTGTGTGTGTGTGTGTGTGTCCTTTTCGAATAAATTTTAGTTGGAAGAATGCGCTGCGTCCTTGTCCTCTCGCTCATCTTTTGTCTCGTGTTTGCGCTCAATACCATTATAGACATGTTCCAACTCGCCCAAGTAGCAGCGTTGTTGAGTTAACAAGTGGGATTAAAGTAAACGAAGCTTCCGTAGTGGAGCCTTAACATCTTTTATTCATTTTAGTTTTTATTTTAGTGGTGTCGTTCGTTTATTGCCTCCTCTGCTATGTTTGTGCTCATTTAATTCTACACCAAAGATTAGCTACCAACTAGCTCAATAAGAAGTTCTTTTCAAGAAGCAAGGACCCTCTTGAGACAATGAAAAAAATGGCAAGAAATAGAGAATAGTGAAGTCAAGGAGCCTTGTAGTGAATGGATTTGGGAGAAGACAAAGGAGTGTGGAGCCATGGTGAAGAGAGCAGGGAAGAAGCAGCTGTTTGGATGAGGAATACAGGCTCTCGCCAGTGCCTTACGTGCTGGAGCCTACGGCTCTACAGTGCCAATGCAATCACTTGAAAAACGTATTGCAAGGTTAAAAGTGAGAGTAGGGATAAAAGACAAAAATAATGCAAACCAAAGGCATATCAGGTCATGGTAACGGCGCACTTGCCTTCAGAGTTTTCAAGTAGCTATGCACCAAATGGCCAAATTGAGTGTGCAGGTGCAATTCTTTGGGGCACTTAACAGAGCCTCTACTGCATGAACCCTACTTCCAGCTGTGGTAAGCTGCAGCCCAACTTCCAGTAATGACTTGATTCTTCTATGTGAACTAAGGATGTACTGGATAGTTAATGTTCAGCGTGCTTTACATTGTATTATATAACATTTCCGGGTATTCATAAATCTGTACGTGTGTTAGCAACACATAACATACCCTTTGTCATATTTCTTAAGATTAGTTCACATTTTATAACTTTACAAACTGGCTACAGTGAATGGCCATGACAATAGCGAACTGAATCGTGATTTCATAACTCGCAATTTGCATATCGCGGGGTCACGTCACCCATTTGTGCTGCACTTGATAGGTCCATGCAAATACTTTGAGTTATCACCGTTGGGACTTCTCGAGAGAAATACCAGCATAGTGATGGCAAAGGCAAGAAGGTTGTGGACACTTCTGAAGCATCATTCCCTGTGAACATGAGAGTTTCGTTGAAAAACACAACCAGGGTAATCTAAAACTGTTCTTCACATTTGATGCACTGGTTACAGAAGTAGCAAATTAATGCAAAGGTAAGTAAACATAAATGAAGTTATCAATGTTAAAATTGTTCAGGTGCACGACAGTTTTAAGCCAAACCTGTCTTTCATAACCCAGAAGTTTAAGCGGTTGATAAACAAGACAGGATTAAGCAACATAAGCATGCTATAACAGCATCCACTTGTTTATGCAACAGTGTACGTAGCACATAAGCAATCGAATGCTTGCCGATTTTTTCTTACACTGCAATTGACGCAAATGCTGGTTATTTTATTTTTACTTACCGGGGTTAGGCATATCCATATCATATTCTGGATTGTTGCTGATGAGTCCTGGGTCGTCCGGCTCCTCATCATTATACAATGAATAGAGCAGTGACGCGGCCTGCGTTGTGCTCGTGCCATCGTCTGGTCAGAAAGAGGAGATATGAGATATATTTTTATCGAACTCAACTTGAAATAGCCGCCAGAATGTTGGTTCATTATAAAATAAGTGCTCAAAAACAAGGAACAACAAACGAATTGTAGAGGATACGAGCACTTACAGACAACTAGTAGTTTATAAAAAAAAGAAATAATACAGAAAAACAAGGAACCACGCGTTGAAAAAAAATAGACATATATACCCCAGTTAGACAGTTATTTCAGGTGAACTTCCAAAAGAAAATCTGTTTATGCCTAGTGCAAAGCTACTGAAGGCACATTTATCACATAATTTCTTGATAAAGAAAGCTCTATCAAGTTCACGTGTCACCTTATCCTTAAGTCAAGCCAGTACCTAAGCTCAAAAGTCTGTCTGACCTAGATTCCCATCATATGGTTCATGAGAATGAAGTTGTTCTAATGCTTTCCATACACAAAAGGGCAAATGACAGCCTTTTTTGGTGAGACATCGAACCTACAACCTTTGCCAGAAAGGTTCAAGGTCTGAGCTGGTAAAAAAATTATGTATTTAACTGGTCAAATGATAATGCAATGGAACGTTGAAATGAGTTTATCATTCTTAAGCTCATTCATATCATTCATTTCATTTTATGTCTACTGCAGGATGAAGGCCTCTCCTAAAGATTTCCAATTTGCCCATGTGGTGCGAGCTGATTGCATTTCATGTCTGCAACGTTCTGAATTTCGTCAATCCATATAACTCATGTTCGATGTTCTCTGCGTGACTGTTTTGTGTATGCATGCGCGTTTGAGGGCGTACATATTATTTCTGTGTATGTGAAGCGTTATTCATTGTACCCACCCTGTAACAACCCTCAACAGAGGGTTAACAGTATGACTAAATAAATAAATATGTGATCACTATACATCATGGTAATCACCCGACACCTGGAGTAGCAACTAGGTGATAAACCACTCTGTCCCGTTTTCTGCCTGGTCTTCGCGTCTCTTGTTCGTGTCGTTATACCTACGAAGTTATGCATCGCCAACTGGCCTGCCAACAAACGTTACCGATAAACCAGGCTAACATCTCCGGAGGAGGACGAAGGAAAGGAATGAAAGGCAGGGAGGTCAACCAGGCATGTGTCCTGTTTGCTACCCTGCACTGGGGGAAGGGACGAGGGAATTAAAGAAAGAAGAAAGCACTCTCAGGGTACATGTGCGCCTGTCCATTGCACGCCTACAAGCGGTCGCTCAACCCGGTTGATTTTAAAAACAGTACCTCTGCCTCTCCTTGCATGATAAATACATCCTTAATGCCACTGATGTAGCGTTCAACTAAATCTGCCAACAGGCCACACAGTGTGTAGCTAAGCATGTCTACTGCCTTCAGATTTCACAGCGAAAACTTGCCACGATTGCGGCTACTAGGAGCATGCATGAAACGAATATTTACTAAGTATTTGTCAAGCTTAATGTCATACTGCTTTTTCACTGACTCAACCGGTAAAGCACTGTTGTATCAAGCAGCTGGTCAAACGGCATGCCAATAAGTGCATCGCAGGCCAAGCGTACCGCTCGCTATCACAACAGCACTGGTACAAATTTCCAAATAAGCTTATTCCTTACAAGGAGCAAAACCGTCGCCCGCTGTCAATTTGGCGTAAGCCGCCAGTGCGGGTTCTTCTCGGTTGTCAACCACGTGACGTTGCTGCGGTGCTCGTGCGCGGGCTGCCTGGTTGCGTTTTGGACCTTTGCCGCCGTCAGCTTTACTGAGCAGTCGCACGGCCGAACGCGGCGGGCTGTAGCCGCACTCACGTGCCAGGTCCGCCACTTGCTGCAGCAAATCCTGCAGCTCGTACTGTTCTTCTTCTGTCCCGGAGCTAGTGCGGAGCCAGTAATCACAATTTTCATAAATGGGAAGAAATATTACAGCAAAGAACAGTACATAAGTGCAGCACAAGATGCACTTACCTCTTTGTTTTCTTCTTTTCATCCCGCAAAAACCGCAGCAGGATTAAATTAAGCCTCTCCTTGACACTCCGAACGCTGAAGCTCCTGCCCATCAGCTCGCACAGCCGATCGGCTATCTTCAGCCAGTTCGCAGGGTCAAGGAAAGGATTTAGTTCTAAGACTTCTTTCGCGAGAGCGATGTCATCGCTATGCGTGAATCGCTTGCGCCCAGACATCGATGTTCGAGATGACACCTGATGACACGATGAGAAACGTAGTGGCTCAACTACTGTCTGCAACAAGGTGTTGCAGTTCGCGCTTGTGCTTCGGCTTGTCCTGGCCCGGAGCACGACTCGGCGGCTTGACTCTCCGCAAAGCGGATCTCGCGAGTAGCCACCAACGACGTGAATTTGCGATAGGGCCGTAAACGTAAAGCCTATCCGGCGAGTAGTTTACGTTCCGTAAAGGTTCGCGCATGCGCAGATTCCATGCGGTATCCGGTAACACGGCAACGTAAAGAAGTATACGTTACAAGTTAAAACTCCCTATTTAGTCCTCACATTTACACCTTACCGGTCAAATGTTAGTCCCCACAGATCACCTCACCGCACTAACATTTAGTCCTCACAATTACACCTTACTGCGCAACCGTTAGTCCCCGCAGTTGCACCTCGCCGGACGAACGGTCTGTTCACTCAAATACTCCATTCGGATGAACTTTTTATCTCCAGTTCAAATGATCCGTTAATCCCCAGGGATGATTTTCTACAGTTACTCTTCGTAAGGCTTAATAATTCTTTCGCGTGTTTTTTTTTTTCACGGTGAGCAACAAATGCCGCGGAAAAAACACACGATAAAATATTTAGTCATGCGTGTATCACTGCTTTCGCAGGCAATGCGACAACGAAAGACAAAAGTGAGACAATGAAACGTTTTATTTTTCTCTACACATAATAAGTTTCTGCTTTCTTTCATTGAATGCACTGTAAAATGTCCAGCCGCGCTGTCATATCTCATACAGAACTTTTTGTGAAGCTGCTCCAACGGAAGACATTGCCATTGCACGCGCCAGCGCACACAGCATTCTGCACGTAGTGGACAACGGCTGCATCCTGCAAAGCACAAAAAGATTGCAAATAGTTAGTCACACGTGACATAGAGGACGAAGACGCACGCACATGGCAAGTACGTGCAAGGTGCAATAAAAACACACGTCTAAAATATGACATGCAAATAATTTCGCCGTGATGTCATACATCATCAAAGACGCATTTCGAACCACATAGCGCAACAGCTCAAGTGCGGCAGCCGCAGCCATCACGCCGAGGCGCCGCCAACCATCATGTCGCCAAAACGTCGGCGAGTTTTCTGCGAGCGGCGTCGTACAGCTCGAACAAGACCGTCAGCCGCCGAGTGAACGAGGGGCCGCCGCCACGAACGGCGCCAACCTGCTTGCGAGCGAGCGATGGGGACGCCGACGGTAATGGCGACCAATTCCAGAGAGTTCCGAAGCACAGCTAAAGTCAGCTAGCTAAAGCCCCAGCCAGCGCATGCCGGTGCACTTCAAGACGCGACATTCAACTGAGCCCGTTGCCGGCCACCGCAGTGCGTTTCGAACGAGTCGCAGCGCAGCGGCGAGGCCTCTGTCCAATATCGCGAGCCCGCTGCTCATCACCGCAGCGAACACTCGATGAGCGACCGTCCGGGCGGCCGACGGGAATGACGGCCAATTTCCAGGCGGTCACAAACCACAGGCGAGCTGACGCCCAAGCCGGCCTTCGAGCCCGTTCCTTGCACTTTTCCCGTTGATAGCGCGCATTCGTGCGCGTGATCGACGATCGAGCAAGGGGCGTAGGCAGAAATGTTTTTCGCGGTGGGGGGGGGGGGGGGGAAGGGGGGGGCACACCTCCCTGATCTAAGGTGGGGGACCGGGCAGGCAGATGTCAAGTGTAATTTTGTGCTCTGTATGCCATGGCAAAAATCACAGTTTCACCGCAAGAGCGAAGCAATGAACGAGATATCAACAAATTGTGATGATATACGAAGTGAGGCTGGCACCTAACTCTTTTGGATCCGATCTCGCGTAAACTACAAAACGCTGGTGTAAGAGAATACGACCGCTCAAAGGAGAGATGCTCTTACCGCACAGTCTATTCGCGTTGAGAGCGCAGCACGTAGAAGGGTATACGAGCCGCCCGCTGATGGCTGCCGAGGTAGAGCACGTGCCAGCGATCGCGACCACGCCCTTAGAATCAAAGTTCAAAGTTGCTGCTATAGCGACACCGCCCCCCCCCCTCTCCCTCGCGTCTTTTAATGCTCGTTCAAGATGGGCGGGGCGTTTCCTCTCTACCTGATAGCAGGCCTCCCGAGCGGGGTGATGTTATCGCATATGTGCCCTCCGAGCGACGGAGATGGGCCGGCTCGTTTGATCTCTGCTTCAGCCGCGTTCTTCGCCCCTACTCCCACGCTTTTACCCGCGGTAGAACACACGATGCACGGGGGTATGTTATCAATTTGGGCTTTATACGGGACATGACGGCAGTGTTCATATAATTGCTATCGCAATAAAGAAATTTCGGGGGGGGGGGGGGAGGAGCAAGGGCCCGGTGTGCCACCCTATGGCTACGCCACTGGATCGAGCCCGTTGCCGGCAAGCGCGATGCGTCTCGTGCACGCGACAGGTAAGGCAGAATAAAGAATGATCACTTACTTGTGAAAGAATCCAGCACCAATTTCTGCCCAGAGTCAGATTGAAATCATGGATTCGTTAGGCCTACTGTCTTCTCGGCCGCCATTACCAGCCAGTGGCGATGAAGTGCCGTGACTACGCCAGAGATATACAGCGCGGCGTCGCAACTTGTCGTCACCAGCTGCAGACTTCATGGGTGCGGCGAAACGTAAAAGCAGTCCCACGCGCTTGCGTGTATATCTAAGGCACTGCGGCGTAGTTTCTAGAGCGTCGAACTCTCCGAGCGCGACACGACCGCCAAAACGCCACCACGAACACAAGTTGGAAGACTCACCCATGAGCGAGGAGGGCGGGCAGTTCCCTGGACAACGGTTTGCACACGGAACGAATCTCTGCACATGGCCTGCATCTCCCACGCGGTTGATCCCTTTGCTGCCTTTGCAGCCTAACTGGTTTGCACACGGCACGCATCCCGCTGCGGTTGTTCCTTCAACGGTCTATCAGTTCATCGCGCGCACCTATTTGGCTCCGTTACTGCTCTTTGGGCAATTTTGCCTTAGAGCGTAGGTTCTTGATCACGCATATTCGGCAGCGTCATTGGACTGAGAACGAACGGTGATAATGAATTCATTTATTTAAAAAGCAAGGAGCTAATGTCGCTGTTCAGGGGAGATGGGGAAGAGAGGCAAGCACATCACAAGCCGCTAACAGCTCTAATGTGGGCTAATGTGACAAGCTAATCACTTTTGTGACGCTTCCAGATCAGGATGTAGAAAAATAGTCTTGTTCTTTCGATGAGGAGCAGGGCAGTGTTAAGTAACGTTTTCGATATTGGCTACGCATGGTGAACGGCAAGAGGCACATACGCGTATGCAGGGGCCGAAGCGCCAATGCCCTTCTTCCGGCTAGCAACAGTGTGCCGTTTTTAAATTATGTCAGGGACAGTGGGTGTACCTGTAAGTGCTTTCAATGAATACGATGTGGCTATTATACTAAATACTAGGCAACACTAGAGGACATTACTCATTATTTAACCAATGCTGGCCGACACTAGCCGACATTACTCATCATTGACAGGCGCCAATCAACGCTTCCCAGTGCTAAACAGTCGTTGAAGTATGCGAGTAAATGCAGAAGAGCAGGGGTCCAATTCACAAAACATCTTTCGTAAGTGCGTTTTCCCATTGGTCAGCCGGCTTCGCTAATGATATGTCCCGCATCGTGAATGGCTGAAATATTATATTGGGAAAATTTTTAGCGTAAGACGTTTTTGTGAATAAGCGCCCAGGAAGCCGCCGCTTTACCTTCACCGTTCATCACAAATCGCCAAATTACGAGGGGGTGCGCAACGATATGATCTCGCATATAAAACAAAGCAGGAGCTGGGCCAACTGCTCTTGCTAAAATTGCCCAAAATTGTAATTCCTGCTTATATATTAAACCAAAGCTTCCTCTCGCCCTTGGTTTGGTGTTCGTCGTCGTTTCCGCGCCTATTAAACAGCAACCCGGGCATCTTGATGTGTGCTTCCTCCGACTGCGTGGTACAGAGTGCGTGCCAATATGCGCAACCACCGGGCATTTAAAGTAAATAACCTAAAATGCGTCTGTGCCACTGCCGCGCAAATGCGCCTATGCACTTACCATATTATTGAGCACTAACAGACAATAATGCCAAGGAAAGTATAGGGGATGTTATTAGTAGTAAATGTAAGGTAAATGTTGAAGAAAGAAAAGTGGACGGAAAGATAACTTGCCGCGGGCAGGGACCGAACCTGCGACCTTCGAATAACGCGTCCGATGCTCTACCAACTGAGCTACCGCGGCGGCCATCCCCCCGTCCACTTTATGGGGTATATATGTACATTTAAACCTGGGGTGTCAGTCAGCGCCGCCAGTAGCCATGACAGCGAGTGTGGAACACTCTTTTTTCTGCCAGTTGGCGTCACGTGGCACGTGAGCTTATTACGAGCTGGCAGCTGACCAATAATTCCTCGCATACTACCGAAAGCATCAAGTCTGCCAGAACGAGACCCTCGTTATGAATGAAGAAAAGAAGTGGAAATCTTAAGGGCTCGTTTTTCTTTGGTATACACAATATTATTGAGCACTAACAGACAATAATGCGAAGGAAAGTATAAGGGATGTTATTAGTAGTAAAGGTAAGGTAAGTGTGAAGAAAGAAAAAGTGGACGAAAAGATAACTTGCCGTGTGCAGGGACCGAACCTGCGACCTTCGAATAACGCGTCTGATGCACTAGCAACTGAGCTACCGTGGCGGCCATCCCTATACTTTCCTTCGCATTATTGTCTGTTAGTGCTCAAGAATATTGTGTATACCAAAGAAAAACGAGCCCTTAAGATTTCCACTTCTTTCCATCATGCACTTACCATGTGTGTCCGCACACAGGTTCATAATGGAACATAGTACGCGGAAAGGTACAGGAAAAAAATTACGCATATCTCCACGAAGTGAATCATGACGAGTGGGGGAAGCTCTGGGTATCGTATGGGTGAGTAACCGTACGTTACCCGAGCGTTGCCCCATGTAATATAAATTGAGGGACATAAAGTGATATAAAGAGTCGACGACAAAGCTAGGTCGTAAGGTCCATAATGTCTACGTTGAAGTCGCCATACTAGTATAAAGGGCTTGTGCTTGTAGGTGTTTGATATTGTTCTGTCACAATTATGATTGATGTTTGTCTATTGTAAACCTTGCTCTTTATTCACATACACACATATATATTTCGACTATAGCAACGGTTTTCTATATACCGTGATAGCAGACAGTGAGAGTCGACGACAAAGCTAGGTCCTAGTATAAGTATAAAGGGTTTGTGCTTACAGGTGTTTTATATTGTTCTGTCACAATTATGATTGATATTAGTCTACTGTTAAACCTGATGTTTCGATTTTACACGGTGCTGTGTAAGCACGGACACGGACGCCACGTTTCTGGCAACCACCTTTCTTCCCATCACGAGAAACACGCGAGCACAACTGAGCAAGCTTGTTCGGAGCGGAAAACGCTACTGGCACCTTATGACGGTTCGCCACCTTTTTCACATGATGCGCAACCCTATGTACGTACGGCACCACAACAGGCTTGACCGTGCTCTTTTCTGGGGTGCTCGCATTTCCGAACATAGCTTGCTTGGTTTTTCGCAACAGGGCCTCAGCCACAGACAAAATTCCTGCACGTGAGTAGCCAGCCGACAACAACGGGCTCACTTGCTTATTAAAGCTAGACAGCGCTGAGTGAGGACAAGAATGCTTTAATGCGGACCCCAAACAAAGTTTAGCTACAGCCCTCTTCACCGTCTTTGAGTGAGCCGAACAATAGGGCAATAACTCTTTCTGGGCCCGCGGAGCGTACTACCAGCAGACATGATCACGCCCTAGCGTCATGTTAATGTCTAAAAACTGTAACGAACGCCGTACCGGCACCTCGTGAGTGAAAACTAAACCTTTCCCCTTCTGCTGAAAGATGCCCAAATTCTACCAACACATTCAGGGTACGTCTAATCTGTTATTTTGTCAACACAAATGAGGTAATCGTCCACGTACCGAAATACTTTTTGCACCCCCATCCCATTCAAGCATTGTTGAAGAGCACGGTCTACAAAGGCTAAGAACAGATTACAAAGGACCGGGGCTGCGCATGATCCAATACAAGTCCCTTTCTTCTGACGGTAAAAGTTGCCCTCAAATGAGATGAATGTCGAACCAAGATAAAATTCAAAAATACGCAGAAAGTTAGCAACAGATAAACCACATGAATTTTGAAAATCAACCACACCCCACTCGTCTATGGCATCAGTAACCGCAACAAACCTAGCCGTCTAACGCCGCGCGCTGCGGAGCGAGAGGTCACCCGTTCGAATCCGCGCGTCCGAAGGTATTGCTGAATTATTTTTCTTTTGTATATATATATATATATATATATATATATATATATATATATATATATATATATATATATATATATATATATACAAGGAAAAATAATTCAGACATACGTTCCGACGCGCCGATTCGAACGGGCGACCTCTCGCTCCGCAGCGCGCGGCGTTAGACGGCTAGGCCACGAAGAGTACCGTCTCTCAGCATGCTAACGGCGAGCTATTTATATACACCATTTACTTCAGCATGCTTTCTTGCTCACCAGCGAGATGGCGCGAAGTGCGCGAGGGGCGCGCTTTAAAGGTCATCGCACCTCTCGTAGCGTTGCGTGCGCGCCTCCGTGCACTTCGCCCTACAGGGCGTGGTCGCCTGCGTGCGCGCTTGTCTCGTGGAGGGCGGAGGGTTGGTTGTATATCTTGTGCTTTCACCGCGATGTCCACGCTGAAGTTACAGAGCGTACGAAGGTCACTTCGCTCGCTGCAGCGGCCGCGTTTGCGAAACGAGCACGCTGTTCAAAGAGAAATAAGTAACAACTGTGACACTTGATAGTTCGCACTCGTCCTGTGCGTGTTCTTTTCCTGCGTCCTTTGCGCTTGAGCGACGCGCTGGCAATTTCGAGCTGCTTTCCGTCCTTCGCGTTACATTCCAATTTGTTGCTATCGCATTCATTGCTTCGCCGTTGCGGCGAAACTGTGACTTTGTTTTGTAGCCGCTCGAGCAAGAAGTAAATGCTAACTTTGTTCAGTCACGCTACAGCATTGTTATTGAAAAATTCGTGAACACGACGTGTTGCTGGAGCCGACGTTTCGACCAACGGATCAAGGCTACACCCAGTATTCCCAGATTTTTCATCTCTTCAAGCTTCCATCTCTAAAAACTTCTACCTTTCTGGATTACCACTGCTTTTGTACTATATGCAGAACGCACGCTAAACACATACAAATAAAACAAGAAAAAACCGAACGCAGTGCGAAAACACACGACTGTCGCCGAAGGCCGGCATTGGCAGATGCCGGCCTTCCCCATTCATTGGCAGATTGCGCTTCTCTCGCACATAATAAGAGCGTTAGGCCGGCTTCGTGCATTGATGTGGCAATGGAGGGCGTATATATTACCATTGGGCTGCAGTCAACGGGCTTTATCTACCGACAGTCGGCTCAAACCCTCACAGCGAAGCGCCGCTGTGTATATTTAGATACGTACCGCCAACCGCCTATCCACACATAACGCGGCGACGGTGCTACCACCTGTAGCCCGATCTCGTGGCGAATGGCACGGTTGTTGAGCCGATCAGAGCTGCGCGTATTCATGTCAATTTTTCATCGCGGGTCCTCATGAATCCCATTATCGCGGCGCGTGAGGACCCCAAGAATTCTCTGTGTGCGACACTTGTAACGTGGCCTGAGGAAACTCTAAACGTTCACTGCGCTCAAGTCTGTGGTAAAGCTTGTGCATGAAAACTCAGAATATTCCAGCGGAAACAATGTCCATCACCAGTGCAAGACTAGAACAATAGGAATAGGCAACTGTTTTCACGTATGATCGCTACATAACTCCAAAATGGATTCAAGAACACATTTACTTTATTCGGTTAAACAGGCAAATTTGTTCAAAATTTCCTTGCTGCGGCGCTATAAACGTACATAGAAAACTCATTCGCCCATTGCTTTCCTTTGATATGCAGATAATTTCGTCATAATTCTCGCCGTTGTAAAGACGCAAGCCATTGTTCTACTGCGACACGTCTTCTAGTCCAACCACACTTCACGTCGATCGAACCTGCGTATAAAATGTGTGCCCGGTACCACCAATGCCTTGAACAAACTTTTTACAGTGAAAGCTGTTATGAGACCATTTCACCGGCCGTTTTTGGCACCGTAGTTGTCCGCCGCCGCCGGTGTCCGTAACCAGTATCGCTCGAAATAAGAAAAAAAACGAAATAAGAAAAGAATTCCAGGATGGAACGAGGTTCGAACCTGGGCCCTCTGCGTGGGAGCCCAGTATTGAACCTCTGAGCCATGCCGGTGCTTGAAACTGCTTTGCAAAAGGGTCCTATACGGGCTTCATGTCGGGAAGGAACCACATTAGCATACGCAATATAGCGTGGTAGAAGAGTAAAATAAGCACCAAGCGTCGCAGAACGCGAATTCTGTAACAAGGCGTCACACAATGCGAATTGCGCAACGACTAGGTTGTTGAATGCTTCCAACCCATTACAAAGGGCTCTGCCATAATTCTTCGTCGTCATCAGGCACAGCATCAACAAAGTGCGCATAATGCCTTACATGCGTTTAGAAGGTACCAACGCTCTCCGTAGAATGACGAAAAATGGCACAGTTCCTGCTGCCCTACTTCTCAAAAATTACAATGATTTAGAGCGTAGTGGGTTCCTCGCAAGTGCACTTGTATTGGTTGCCAAGGAAGCCCATAAGCGCATGATCCACTTCCTCGGGGTCTCAGTAAAATTACAATGATTTATAGCCGTAGTGGGTTCCTCGCAAGTGCACTTGTATTGGTTGCCAAGGAATTCCATAAGCGCATGATCCATTTCCTCTGGGTCTCAGTAAAGTTCTTCGCCCCCCCCCCCTTCCGTCTCTCTCCCACGTCAACGTATGTTATACATCATGACAGGAGAGGGGAATAGCGACCGGGTGTCACCCAATGCAAATTACATAACTGGTGGGCCGTTTAAAGATTGCAACCCATTACAAAGGGCTGAGCCATAATTCTTCATCGTCGTCAGTCGTCGCGTCAACAAAGTGAACATAATTCTTTACAGACGTGTAGCTGGTGCCTGGCTTCTCCGCAGAATGACGAATAATGGCTTAGTAGGTGCTTCCCAACTTCACAAAAATTGTGATTTATGGCGTAGTGGGTACCTTTCTAGTGTACTTGCATTGTAGCCTCAAGAGAGCTTAACGGGCTCTAGAAACGCCGCTCTTCCAGCTTTCGCTGTGACTGTGCTGCGGTTTCAGCGCAGGCCTGGCGTTTTTTTTACCTTTTACTATTCAACAATGTAACGCACTAACAGAAGTTAGAAGAAATAAATGAAAGTTATCCTAAAAACACACAGGGCCCCTTATGCATTCGCCAAACACGACTCGAAGGCGAAAGCCACCTTCTTTTTCTTTCTCAGTGAATGTAATGATCCTCCTCGCCCTCCAACGAAAGCTTTCTGCACCTAACGTGGTTTTTCACTGCCTCCAGGATTGGAGGCATTGCAAGCTTTCTGCACCTCATCCGGTTTTGCACTGCCTCCGTGACCGGCCCACCTTTGACCAAGCGACGATGTCATGCGATGACGTCATCAAGTGACGTCTCGATACGTGACGTCATGATGACGTCAATACTTTTGGTAATCTGTGACGTCATGATGATGTCATGTGGTGACGTCGCGTGATGAGTTTTTGCATAACTCGCGTTGACGTTGCCGACGCGGGACGCTGACGCCGCCGAGCCAACGGCAATTTTCGCGTCAGATGAGGCACCTAAGGCTTTCACCCTAATAAATTTAAGCACGTATCGTCGTGTTTATTTTAACCTCTACCTCATCATCACTGAGTTATCACATTGTTTATTACTTACCGAGTGCCATTTGTACTGTTCTGTTTGTGCACCTCAGGAATGTCGGACGCATATTCACGTAGATATTTCGCGACACGTTGCCAACTGCATTGGGGTAACTTGATGCATAGCTTTCGTTGTGTTAATTTATTGTTTCAGTTGCTTCGCTGATCGATTTCAAATATGCACACGAAATCCCTGCACTTATTTCCTTCGCGTTATATTATTATGACCACATTATTAAACGATATCCTCGCTTCCCCATTATACCCTGAAAGTGGTCTTTAAACAATAGTAAATTATGATGACGTTGAGCTGTAGAGTGTTGGTAGCTGCACTGCGCATGATAGCTTGCGCGATCACGTTGTGTGCCTCCGATACCGTGTTTATCTGCATACGAACGGAATAAATTTTATTTCAGAGACGGCGGCAGTCGCGGATAATTAGCCAAATAACGGAAATGACTGACGGCTCGATTCGTTAACAGAACGAACCTTCATCGCCTCGCTGTACAGCACTAGTGTGATTTCTTTCTCGAGCCCCTACGAAAGTGTGACTGCCCTTGACATTTAAGATAGCAGCTGCTGGTATATAGGTGCCGAGCTGGAAACTATCTGCCACCCACCATGCTTCTTGACTCACGTGTGTCCTCCAGTTTAGTCAGTCTGTGCACGTGCACCGCCTTTCGGCAATTTATTCGCCACATGAGACCACGATGCCCGTTGTGGAAAGAGCTACGCCAGTGCGCCATGTTCGCACACATGGAAAGATCAAAACGCTTCATCGACATTTGTTACGTCTACAAGGTTGCTACACCACTGGCTACCAGAACACATAAACAAAACAAAAGCGGTGGAATTTGCGCAACAAAGCTGACACATTATTTTAACGTACATATACAAGCACCTTGCATGTAGCGTCAAAAGTTGCTCACAACTCACCCAGTGACTCAAAGATGAAGGGCTAGCAGACATTCTTGAGCTGCGAAAGTAAACATGAAAGCATGTATACGCAACGGGCGCGCATTGTGGGCTACTTTTCTTGTGTCTAGTCTAGTTATTTCATTATTTTCTTTAAAGTAACATGTACCAAATAGCCCATCAACAACCTCTACTTCAGATCTTTTTTGTGAATACAGTTATTGGGCCTTTTTTATTTTGTATTTTTTTATTTTCAGTACATTACACAAAGACAACCGAATAGAAACGCAAAGCAGCTCTTCAACTAGAACGGTGGTTGTTAGAACATGTGCCGGGCAGTTATGGCAGAGATCTCTATAACAACGATGACTTCCGTACAGAGATGATCAGGTTTTGACAGGTAAAAGGCTTTCTGAATTTTGGTTCCTTTTGCTACAAAGTCATTCCCAATGAAATGAATATATCACGGAAGGCATCACTAGTTTGCGAAAATGTGTAGTTTAAGATACGAAGCATTCCTATGCGAACCAAAGGCGCTTTGACCGTTTCTATCTATATGTATATAAAGCAACATTATTCCGGCTCCTCTCGTGGCCGTCTCCTTAACTTGGTATATGCCAAAATAAGCACAGGAGGACATGGATCTCTGACGAACGCCATTAACAGGACACGATATTAATAACGTGAAATGCCTGCTGTGGTCATCAGAAACCCTTTCTTTCAGTCACGTGTGGCACATAACCGCATACCACGGCCAGTGGAATGCGGGTATGCGCCACACGTGATTCACAATCTACATCAACCCAGCGACTGCGAGAATAGACTTTGGAAATCTTAACGTAATAGCGTTAAGGAGAGCGTGTCGTAGAAAATCCGTTGCTGGCGTTGGCAGCATTGTATGTAGGCGAAATATCCCCATGAACTGCCGTGGTGGTCTAGTGGCTATGGTACTCGACTGCGGACCCGAAGGTCGCGAGTTCGGATCCCGACAGCCGCGGCCGAATTTCGATGGAGTCAGAATGCTAGAGGCCCGTGTACTTAGATTTAAGTGCACGTTCAAGAACACCAGATGGTCAAAATTTCCGGAGCCCTCCGCTACGGCGTCTCTCAGTCATACTCGTATCGTAGTTTTGCGACGTAAAACCCCAACAATTATTATTATTATTATTAAAAAACCCGATGAACGCAAAGAATGAGGATCACGATTCGAGCCGGAACTGAACCGAGGAATTCTGTGGGACAGTGAAGTATTTTACCACAGAGCCATGCCAGTGATTTAAGCTGCTTCGTCAAAAGATTCTATACAAGTGTCAAGTCGGAGCAACGTCGATTGTGCTTGTGGCGTAATAAAGACCCGAGCTCTAGACCAAGCCCTCCTCTTTTTTATTCTACTGCTCGTGCCCCACTCCCTTCTCTTCTCTGCTCCTTCTAGTCGCCGCCCGTCCGCAGTCATCATCAACATATTCCCAAGAGGCCAAGGCGATCACTCACCAGCTGATTCTTGCTGACATTATTCGAGAATGTACACCTGCTGAACGGGTTGTTTTATTGTCGTCCAGAAGCTAGTCGCAGTGTACAGATGCGCGCAATACCATCCTTTCCCAAGAGCACTGGCAGAACTCTGTCCAGCTTCCATAGTAGCAGACATGTGCTGTCGTCATGCACAAGCCCCGCGTCATCTTCGCGTTGCCGATGTACTTCACGAGCAGACCCGTTGTGCACGGATCGAAGCAAAAGAAGGTACGACCACTTCCATCGGATCCATAGCTCTGCTGTAAGACGCTCACGATAGCGTGCGTGGCGGAGGAGGTCCTCTCTTGTAGATGCCGTGCGATCAGAAAAGGTAGCTCCTTGCAGAAAGCATACGCCGCGCCTTCCTAGCAAGGAGTGCGATCAAGTCAGCGGTCGCAGTTCATCAGGCCTAATGTCAAAGATAAATGAGAGGTCTGCTGTTTATGACCGCTTGAACTTCGCAGAGAACGATGCCAAGGGCATCGGCATTGAGACTGTTGCACCCAAGTGAACATCTCAATGCGTCGATATGATTATGCGCTCTGGCCAGCCTCCCCACCAAGGAGCCCTATCACCTACGAACGTCCATTTGACGACTAGTGGATATCGGAAAACAACTAGGAGTTGCAACATTTCAGCGTCGAGCATTGTACCCTTGAACAAGTCATCGTTCAGACAGGCACGACCCAGCGTCTGCGGTGAAACGTCAAACACAGCCCGAAGCTTCGTCGTGACAGCATCTTGGTGGATGACTGCATGATGAGGCATATAAGAGACCTTCTGATAGTAGTTCTTCCACTCCCTCTGCGTACTCTTCGTTAGCATACGCTCCGATTGCCATCTCATACTTCTTCAGGAGTTCTGACTGTTCTTTCAACCTGTGGAATTGTGCTTGCAGATATTGCTCAGCTAATCTTCGATTATCGCTGCCTGCTGGCATCATTGGAGATTGTATTTTCAGCGGCCCATCAAACTTGATGGTGTTCTCTTCAAATATCTAAAGTTCTAGCACATCCTTGCCCTTTTCCTCAGTAAACGACTTGATTCCTAAGACGCCGAGATCTCACATTGCAGACGGATCGCAGTCAGGAAGGTAAGTCGTGCTGCAGTTCAGGAATAGAGCACTCGCAGGTGTTCAACTTCCTGCGAGTTCCATGGTTCCCTGAACGGGTCATCCGAACTTTGTTTTCACAGCCGTCTGATCATGTGATAAATTCTTCCATAGTAGAAAACAGCGCAATACAGCGAATACAAGAAAGACCAAACATTACCAGCGCTGCTACCAACAGGTGCGTTTATTTTTTCTGCACAAATATATACGCATTCTGGAAAGGGGAAAGACGGAGGAGAAGGAGAAGATACCAGTTGCTAACTTCCAGTGCACGTCGGAACCAAGTAACACGCTTATTTCATGTGGCTGCCATGTGTCGGGCTTGTGGCCCGCAAGAAAAATTGGGGGACCCTTAAGCTTCGCCTTTAAGAGTTGAACGCGATAGCGAAATCCGGCCCCCAGTGCGCACTTCAACCACTAAATGCATACTTATGAATGTGTATTGTTACACACACACGCGCACGCACGCGCGCGAATTTTACAGGCTTTCGATCTAAAGCAAGAGTCGCATGGCCCCCAAGATATACGCCGCGCGCCGGCCCTCTAGGATGCCATGAAAAGTTGAGACATATTTCTCACATAGCCTCACAGATGGCAGCACATTTCTAGCGTTTTCTGCGTTGGCTTGATATGTTTTCCGCTAGATGGACATAGTTGTCCATTTTTAGAGCTGTTTGAAAGTTCGTGTGTGTATTTAGCGGCGATGGCTGCACTATCCCGGCGTTTTTCGCCGTAGTTTGATGGCCTTGTGAATGCGCCTACAAATCGCCGTATGGGCTCGTTTTCGTCGTGACACCTGCCGAACAAAATGAGTCTCCTTTCACTACATGACATTTATGTAGTGTTTTTTTCCGAAGCAGCTGCAAGTAACATCGTGGCTTTGTGGTAAGGCACCTGCTTGCCACGCGAACGGCCCGGGTTCGATCCTCATTGGGACCGAAGATTTTATCGTTTATTTTATTTGCTAGTTTCTCGATTTTTCGCTCACGGATGATTTTTCGCTCACAACCAACGGTGCCGACGCCGACACCGGAATTTCTGCGACACGAGCTCTCTAACGCTACCGCGTTAAAATCGGCAGCGCTTTCATTGCGTGTAACGCCCAGGGGCTGCTTTGCCATGGGCCCAGAATATGTCGCAGTTCTAAGCACGATTCCCGTTGAAGGTGCAAGGTAGAGCTGTGCACGGGCCGTATTTCCGAGCCCGAGCCCGGCCCGGGCCCGCTGACTTTGTCGAAGGCCCGCCCGAGCCCGACGGCATAGGGCTGCGAGCCCGCCCGGCCCGGCCCGACGTACGAAAACACAATCCCGGGCCCGGCCCGGCCCGGCTTTTTGAAGGTTCGCTGAGAAAACAAAACATCGTTTTCCGGTAATTTGGCATTTCATTGAGCATATCGAATATGATCAAACGACACACGACGAACAGTCTGTATTACACAGATTACAAATTAGAAGTAGACGGCCTCATGCCAGCAACAATGAAGTTCGCTCGCCAAAGCCGTCACGTGTATGGGGTATGCCCATGCAAGCGTCAGCTTGCCCAAAGGCGATCTACGTCGGGTCGCTGTCGCGCGCATTTTCACTCATATGGGATTTGGCCTTAAATCTAACGCGAACAGTCGCGTGGCGCCGTCACTAGCTCAGGTGGTGTTACTTCTCCGTTTGTCGAGGTGCAACACAGGCAGTGCTTTACCTGCTCCCCTTTTGTTTAAAGTAGCGAATGGAAAGGAAAAGCGGTAAAGGGCGGTCGCGGAAAAGGCGCTGTATGCGTGCTGGAAAACAATTCCCGCTCTTTCTCTATATTTCGGGCTTGAGTCGGGCTTTGCGCCGGGCCCGAGCCCGGCCCGATGAAACTCCAAGTAGCCCGAGCCCGGCCCGGGCCCGAGGTGAAAATACGTCGGCCCGCTCGAGCCCGGCCCGCGGGCCGGGTCGGGCTCGGGCTTTCGGGCTACCCGGAGCCTGTGCACACCTATAGTGCAAGGCAGCCTTTAGAGATCGTCTCTCTGAGGCGTATCGCCTGCATTCACACAGAACGTACACTGAACGTACAATGGTGAGTCCAACAGCTTGATTTTGCTCTTGAAATAATTAGTGTTGGCGACGTTTAATCGGATGCGGTGCAAGCACGTTTCCTCTTCCTTAACGAAGCTTTGTAAACAGTGCAGTCTATCTGTGTGTGTGTGTGTGTGTGTGTGTGTGTGTGTGTGTGTGTGTGTGTGTGTGTGGGTGTGGGTGTGGGTGTGTGTGTGTGTGTGTGTGTGTGTGTGTGTGTGTGTGTGTGTGTGTGTGTGTGTGTGTGTGTGTGTGTGTGTGTGTGTGTGTGTGCGTGCGTGCGTGCATGCGTGCGCGGCTGGCTGTATGTATTTTCTGGTTATCAGTGTATATATCATAATCATCACCCAGCACTTGGTGTAGCAGGTCCGGCGAAGAGCCAGGCTAACATCTCCAGCTTTTCATTAAAACATTTCTCTCTCTCTCTCATGTGTCGGGATGAAAGTTGTCCGCAACGTCATTGTTCTCTCATAGAAGCTTCAAGACTGTACTGCTGAGCGGCAGGCTTGTGACCGTACACACTTCAGGTCAGGGGAGTACACTCTAAGACAAAATCGAGTATTTGGGGAGTATTTCTGCCACACAACAATAATCGTCATCTGGCTTGCTCGCGTTTCCTTTCTTGAAAACCCAGCTCTCGTCACTTTCCTGTCAAGAATGCTATGTCACGTTGATAACGCGCGCGCCGTTCGTGACCGGGAAGTGCCGCGACCGCGGTGATAACCAGAGAAAAGCACGCGAGGTGGATGACGATTGTTGTTGTGTGGCAGAAACACTCCCAAAATACTCGATTTTGTCTTAGAGTGTAGCCAAGGGGGGGGGGGGGTTCAACCCCCCCCCCCCCCCGAAATTTTTCAGTTTTGCTTGCGTATGTATATATAGACGCACACATACAAACGCACGCACGAACATACATATAGTACGGTTGAACCCCCCCCGAAAAAAATTTCTGGCTACGCCCCTGCTTCAGGTACCTCCAAGGCCTCCACAGTTGCCGCCATGTCCCTATGTTGGTCTCAGTGTTGGCGGTAACGCGTTACTTTTTCGGTAACTTAGTAACGTACTCGTTACAATTTTGGAACTGTAACGGGTAAAGGGGTATTCACACGAGGGAGAAATCGGCGGGGGCACGGGAGAATTGCGGATCACGTGACCACGTCGTCACGGATTAGTGAGTGGGCGCGACCCCCCCCCGCGACTCCTCGGAGGAGACGGGGACCTTTTCCCCGACAGGACAAACGATCCCCCGGCGGTGGGGGATATGGCGGAATTTCGGGCTCTTGTTTGGCCACATTGTTGCACTTGCTCCTGCAGAGAGCGGCAGTGGGTGTCCAGTCTGCAGCTGCATAGTCGTCTGCAGCTCGTCGTCTGCAGCTCGTCGTCAGCAGCTCGTCAAACGGGTGGTGCAAACCACCAGAGTAGTCTAGTAACACTGGTCTCCCCCTCCGTTCGCCTTGTCCGTGTGAGTGGGGGACATTTGTGGAGACTTCTCCTCGCGAGCTGACGTCACTAGGCTCCGCCTTTATCCCCCGAGGATTTGTCCCCCGTCTGAATACCCCTTAACGTACTTACGTTAACATTTTTCGGTAACATGAGGTGTCACGTTACTCGTTACTTTTTTCAACCTGTAGGTGCCGCTTTCCCAGAGTTCGCCCCGACGAATTCTTTTGTCGCAGCGTCGGACTGCTGTCGGCCTGCCAGGCATTGACAAAGAAAGCGCGGGTGGAATCGCTTTTGTTTGTGGAAATATAGGGGAGAAATTACTTAGGACGCAGCGACTCCCTGTGCGGAGGGTTTGACCATCGCCACACAAAGCTTGAAGAAAGCCGTGGAATCCACCATGAGAAAATGTACGGACATGCCTTTCGTGGAAGTGGGCTGTAGTAGGTGGATTGCTGGCATCTGCGCCTTTCTGTGCCCTAAAGACTGGCCGCCCGAAGAGAAAGCGCGAGCACTCCATATCACGTGCTGATTGTGACGCTTCGTACGTGGGAGAAGCAAAGGACTTCCCCGAAAGGCTGCGACAACATTAGAACGACGTCCGCAAGTTCGAGTGACAGAGGAGTGCACTCGCTGAGCACAGCGTGGTGATCGACCACCGCATCGAATTTGACAACTCCCGCGTCGACTTATAGGCCATTTACTATAAGCGGCTTTTTGTGGAATCCTGGCACATTGAAGCGACAGCCGGTAACGTGAGCCGGTATGCAGGTGCGCTGCCGATCGAGCGTCTGCCTCAACGGAATTCAGCACACCATGGAGAATAGGCGTGACCCCACGGCAGGAGGAAAACAATCGCGTTTTTTTTTTGTATTCCCTACCAACCGTGATAAAGAATGCTGCGAGTGGGATTTGTGCGAGTGGAACGTAAAATGCGAGCGGAACGTAAAAGATTTCTTTTTACACACTAGCTTGGTTGGCGTCCCTCTATTTCAACCAAAGCCCACTAATACAGCTGTCACACGAACAGCCTTAACCGCGGTTAGGCTAAACACCGTTACAGGTACAGCTATTCCCGAAAGCAAGAGACGACTCAGGTACAATAGGAAAGACGCTCTTCGATAAAAAAATGCTAATAACTTGCGAGGAGGGAAGCACGCGGGCGGGGGTTGGAATATAAAACGCAGGGGCAACATCATGGAGCGCAGTCTGCCCACCTCGGACGTTCGTGTAACTTTGAAAGATGGCCTCGACAACTCTGCCCCCTTCGCCGTGGCCTGCACTGAGCAAATTTTTTATTGTTAAGAATTTGAAAGATGAGAACTTCACTTTCAAGTGCCTCCTTTGCCCTGCCAAAATTGAAGCTGCTGAGCTGTGGAACGTGCTCGAACTCCAACTTGAAAAAACATGTGAAGGTAAGCGAGTCTTCCGAATTCACCTTTTAAATGCGAAGTATCTTAAGGCGGAGCTCAATCCGGTGGTGGTGGTGGTGGTGGTGGTGTGCGGCGTGACCACCCTTACTGCGCATGCGCATACCTTCTCCACACACCTCCTCTCCACTCACCATCTCCTTTTCCCCTCTCCACATTCCCTCTCCCATACCCCTCTCCACTTTCCCTCTCCCCTCCCCCTCTCTCATACCCCTCTCCCCTCCCCTTTCCACTCTTTCTCTGAAACGCGGCTAGACATGCCGAAATTCTCTCCTGCGCAACGCCGCGATGAGCTCGAGCGCATGCGCGTCCCCTCCCCTTCTCCCTCCTCTCCTACGCTGCCCCCCTCTCGCCCGCCTGTCGACCGCGTTCCCCGCTCGCCCTGTGAGAATTAACGGCCAGGCTAGATGGAAGATACGACGCGCGTAGCGTCCCCCTTCGCGTTCCACGACGCGAGGTCGGTAGCATGCCCAACGAACGCCAACGGAACGCAATCGTGCAAGTGCTCCGGCTTCGCATCGCCTCATGGTCCCATTTAGCGAGAGATGGTGTAATTTTTCATTTTAATTTGTTTGCGGTGTTGAGTTTCTGATGTTGACCTTTCGACCTCTATAATGATTGCTTATTATTTCTTTTTATGGAAACTGCACAGGCAGATGCTCCCTGAGTTCGAGATACTCGCAAAAAAAGGAGATACTACGATGAAATAGATATTCCAGAACAAAATGCGCCCAAGCATCAGCGACAGGGAACGCTGGACTTCATTCATCAGTCAGTGACTCAAGAGAGGCTTGACGGGCTGGTTGAAGAGTTTGTCATCAGCGCAGCGCAGCCCTTTTCGGTTGTAGAGGAGCCATCATTTGAGAAGCTCATCACAGCAACAACCCCAGGAAGAACGGTCCTTACGCGTCCCAAGCTCATGACTCGTCTCTCTGCGCGCCTCCACACGATGAAAGGAAATTTACGATCAACTTTTCAAACTCTTCTTAATGTCGCTGTCACCGCGAACTGTTGGACACACTTCCACAGGTGAACGTTTAGCTTTTGATATTTGTTTAAAAACAAGCGCGTATAATGACGAGTTCTGCGAGCTCGTTGATGTTCACCTCATCGTTGAAAGTATGCTCATCAGGAAGGGTTAAATATAGCTAGTAAAATGAAAACGTATATTGTGTCCGTATTTAACCCTTTGGGCTGAATATCACTTCTACGTTGAACAAATGTATATTTGGCGCATTAGTTATCCGTCCCTCCGCGTTAATCCAAATTAAACCCACCTTCTAAATCGTGCATTTTTACGGACTTGTTCAGTGCAATGTCTTATAAAACATGTTTTCCAAGTGTTACCTTGGAGTGACCGCTCTATGGCTCGACCCAGTAACTTTAGACCGAAAGGTTGCAGCCTTAGCCTACCGCCGAATGAAGAGGAGCGTAACCTACGAAAGCCTGGCCATCACACTTGAAGAAGTGTTCAGTGAATTCGAACTCCACGAAAAGGTCACCAGGGTGATCACGGACAGTGGGTCGAATTTCTTAAAAGCTTTTCGGTAAGACAGAATTACTTCCACACCCCTCCCCTCTCTTTTTTTTAATTACTGAGTTCTGGTACATACTGCGATATATTCTATTTGCACTTTGCAGGGTCTACGGTCAAGATGAAGAAGACGAGGAAGGCGAACAGAACTGCGAGCCCGTACAGTTATGTTCACTCATCGACAGCGTCGAGGAAGGCAAACTCCGGCTTCCATCGCACCACCGGTGTTCTGCGCACACCATGAACCTTACTGCAAGTGTTGACGCAGCGAGGGCGGATTCAGTTGACACTGATTACGCTAGGATAAAACAAAGTGTGTTCAGTAAGTGCCAGAAATTCTGGAATAAGCAAGGACAGTCGGCGCAAGCAGCTGACCTGATTAAGATCCATTGCGGGATCTACTTGCCACACCCGTCTGTTACAAGTGAAATTCAACATTCAGAGCTGTAGACGCCATCAACAAGTTCCTCGAAAAGGGGCGGGACTTCGAACTAATTTTCTCCAAGCTTGGAATTCCCAGGCTGCAGAAACCTCACGAGCCCAATACTGCAAGGTATGGAGATCCTAGGCACCATTCTCGCAGTTTTTGGTTCAACATGCGGTTTTTACACTGCAGGTCATGAAGCCAGTGTGCTGCGCCTTGGATGTCCTGCAAGGTAACAAATACAGCCGCTACTTGCTTCCGGCGCTGTATGTTCTCATCAAAAAGATCGAGTACGAGCAAATCTCTGGACTGCACTACTGCGGATCTCTAGCTGAGTGTGTCTTGGACGGAATTCGCAAGAGGTCAGTTTTTAACATCCATGGTACGCTTGTTAAGAATATGCTGTGGATTGTTTTACATCTAAAACCGTCATGCCAACATGAATCGCAAATGAAAATGTTTTATTGGTCACATTTCACACTATTGCTTTTATGATTGTAAGGAATATATTTTATGCAGTCAGAGATTATCAGTTAATTTAAAGTAATCTGCTGAAGAAAGCGTATGATATCGCGAAATACAGGGTATGCCATTTAAGCATGTTCATGGATATTAGAAAATCTTCCTGCAGGTTTGTTGGAGAAACACACAATGCTCATGTCAGTCATTTGTTGGCACAGACTCAACGGTGTTATCAATCGGAAGGATTTGCTTGTTGCGGGTACCTTGATACCGAGGTTCAAGTTGTCATGGAGTGGCGATGAAGCAAAGCGAACTTCAGTCCTCTAGACCTTCAAAAGCGAGCTGTCGAGATTTTCTCGGCTTGCGGACAACGAGACTCGGAGTACAGCGACCAGCCTGAGCTCCAGCTCAACGGAGGATGACTTCTTCGGTAGTGGCTGTTCGACGTCATCGCCGACCGACGAAGAACTGTCTCGGTACCTTTTAGTGCCATGGGACTTTGCGCTGAGTGGGCTCAAGGAAAACTTCCCACGCATTCACCAGCTCTTCCTAAAAGTGAATACAGGAGTACCATCCATTGCGTCCGTCGAGCGCCTATTCAGTGTAGGTGCGGACGTATTCACTAAGAAGCGAAGCAAGCTGTCCGATGACAGCTTTGAAAGGCAGCTATTGCTTAAATTCAATGTCAAGTTGTAGTAATTGAAAAGTTGTCCCTGAAATACTCTATAGTGTTGCTTATCAACTTTGTTTTCAAAATAAATTTTGCTTCTTTCTATCTGCAACTGCAGCTACGGCTCTGGTTATTGAACTCCTGAGCGCGCGTGGCTGATCTTGAACACCTTCACATGAGCGCCCAAAATTTTGGGGGTAATTATACAGGTTAAAGTGAAAAATAATGTCTATATACAGATATTTTTTCCCGCGACTAGGCCATTAAACCACTTCTTTATTACTACAAAACTTGCGTATATATCTTGCTAGTATAGAAGCACGCCGTCATAATTACTGAAAATTTGTTGAGATTTCAGTGATGCTTTCTTTGCGGAGAGCGTTGATGATTGAATCTCATATTGTGTATAATGTCACACTGAGAAATATGGCTTCACCGTGTGCCAAAGAGTCAGAAGTCATCACATGTAACTCTACAGGCAACTTTAAGCCTGTAGCCTGTGTACATTGCGAAGATCCGATACATTTGTGCGAATAATTCTTGTTAAATCAACCTTTTCGGTAAAATCTTTGGGTTAGAAGCTTTATGTGAAACATAAATGTGAGATCAAATAAATTCTTATTGTGGGTTCTTGCATCAAATACATGTTGATTAACATTTATTATTGCGGAGTAACGGCAGAGGTAACGTCCGTTAGTTTTTTTTTTTTCGGTAACGGTAACGCGTTACATTTTTTAGGTAACGTAGGGCGGTCGCGCTCCTTTTTTTTTTTTGTTGCGTAACGAACGAGCAATGTATTTAGTAACTTTTTTTTCGGTACGCATACAACACTAGTTGGCCTCGCAGAGTCAAAGCTGCCCGACGACTGCACATTACTTGGCGGGGCTTCGAGTGGCCAAACGCAACCAAAGAGAGTTGTTCCTCGTTTCCGATAACCGGGCACCTGAGGTCCTTTGAGACATCCGCTCGAATAAATGTGCACTCGCTGCCGCTGTCGAGAAGAATCCGTACGAGACGCCTTCGTCACCCGCACTCAATCCACATCTGTCCTGTCTGGAAAAGGACTGTACTGATACCACTCAGGGCGCTTGGGACAGATGCCACTGGAGGCGTGGTGGTGCCTCGCCCGGCGATGCGTGGCTCGTCCTGATCCACTGTCGTCACGTTTGTACGGTTTGGTGCAGCTGGTTTGAACAACTCACGGGGGATGGTGAAATGTCGACGACGGCACTTGCTACACGGGATGTTGCGCAAACGTCGGCAAAAACAAGCCACGTGATTGCTCCTGCCGCAACGGTAGCAGCATCGAGCACTGCGCAAGCGATCCCTTTTTCATCCGCTGAAAGCTGGACCTTGCATTCCGCGATCGTGTGACAACTGTTGCATAAGGGACACGCTTCTTCCGTAACTGCAACAGACTCGGCAGCAAGTGCGGACGCCGCTGGCAGATGCTGTCCCACTGGTGCAAGCGAATGTAGGACATCTTATTCAGGTATGAAACGTGAGGAAGCGGACGCCACGCGCCCACGGCCTGCCTTCCAGGGGCGTAGCCAGAAATTTTTTCGGGGGAGGGGGGGTTCAACCATACTTTATGTAGATTCGTGCGTGCGTTTTTTGTGTGCGTGTATATACACGCAAGCAAAACTGAAAAATTTCGGGGGGGGGGAGGGGGTTGAACCCCCCCCCCCCTGGCTACGCCCTTGCTGCCTTCCTCTCTTATCTCAACGTGGACGCGTAGAAAACTTAGCATTTCTGCAGCCTGGCGAGCTTCCTCTTCAGGAGTCACGAAACCGGGTGTATCCAGCGGTGCTTCCTTTGACGTCTGGCGATAAAGTATGGCGAGGTCGTCAGGCAGGCACTTCATTATGACGCCGTTGAGGACAACGTTGTATTGGTCAGGTCAGGTGAGACGCCCAAACCGGTCAGTGCGCAGACTCGAAACTGGATCTTGTCGTAGAGCAGTTGAAGTTTCTCTCAACATCTGCCGAAGACGACTGGTGCCAAGGCGAGGTGGTGGTCAACGTACTCGTTGATGTTCAAGTCGCGTCGACCAAATCGCTATGTAAAAGTTTTGATTGCGATGCTGTAATTATCTTCGGTCAGAGGAGTGCCTTCGAATCCTTGTCCTGTATTTTGATATCTGCGACAGTCTGTGAAAAAGTGATCTATGGCTTCTGCTTGATTACAATAGTTACACTGAGGGGAAGGAACGAAACCAGGCCTGTGCAAATAAAAACTTAGTGATGGTATTCTGCATCGCAGTTTAGTTAATGTAACTTCAAACTGCCTTGTACTACACCATGTGCTATTGCACAGAAACCTAAGGTGCTGAAAATTTGTGTCGTTTAGAACGCAAGATTTGGTATGTTCCTCTTGAATGCAAGAACTTCGGAATCGTGCAATCGTGTTATTAGAAGAGGGTCTTGGAACATTCAGGACAGGTCCATTAACTGATGCTGCCGCCAGAATGTCCGCCGCTTCATTTCATGCTAATTCAGTGTGACCTGGCACCCAAACCAAACAGACGTGTCGTACGTGATTGGGCATATATGTGTAAAATTCTGTTAGGCAACGCGACGACTGTCGTAATGTTAAAGCAGAGCACACAGACAAGGAGTCTGTTAATATCTGTTAATATAACTACTGAAGAAATATGTGTTGGGAGTGTGCGCAATGCAAGAATAATTGTCATTAATTCTGCCTGAAATAATGGTGTGAAGTCGGGCAGGCGAAGGGAAAATGGCCAGTTTAGTGCTGCTGAATAAATTTCCACTCCTGCCTTCTCATCAGTAACGGAAGCATCTGTGGCTATAACTGAGTGTATCCGTAGACTTTTAAGGCGGTCTTCCAACAACAAGTTTAAATATCTAACTGGCAAAGTTTAGCATTCTTTGGAAATATGTCATCAAATTCTATTACTACTGTATGACTGAGTACGCTTGAGTAAATTATATCCCGAAATGTTACTTGTAACGGTTCCAATAGCTTTTGCACGAAAATTATTTGAGGGCGATGTAGTCGAGACCACTCATATTCAAAAAATTCGGACGGCTGACTAAGAAATACGTACTGGCAGCGTCTCTGTGGGAAGTCATATATGTTTAGAAATGTTTGAACTGTTATCATTCAAAACCTAGTTTGAAGAGAGGGCAGGTATGTTCCATGGTAAAGAATATTATTAGCTACAAATTTTGGAAGACCGAGACATAAACGTAACGCCTCACGTTCTATAGTTAGAAGAGGGCCTGATTAATAAGCGGGTCCCCCACAGAATAATACACATCCAAAATCTAATATTGGGCGGACATACGTGAAATGAATCATTACAATGTTTTTTTCTACGCATTGCAAAACGAACGCTGCAGATTCACATTAATAATCCAAATGCACGTAATCTTTTAGCTGCAATATACTCTATGTGTGAACTCCAATTCGTATTAGCCGTGTATATTATACCCAAATAATTTAACGAATCTACCTGTGGAATAAAGGCCTGGCCATACATCAGTGCTATTCGCACAAGAAAAGACAATGGAAAAGCAAGAAGAGCACTTTTGTTAACACTGAGAGATAAATGCTGATCGTTAAGCCATATTTCGATCTCATACAAATATGACTGTAGAATTTTATACAGCGAATGTACATCACTGGAAGATGCAAAGAATGCGATGTCATCTGCGTATACATTCACCTGCCCGTCTTTGTGAGAAATAATAGAGCTTAGTAATATATTAAATGAAATAGGCGAAAGGTCGCACTTACCTTCCGTCGCTTACCACTTTCGCTTCTTCTTTCTTCTTGTACCGGTGTTGGTGAAGAAGAGGCCCATTGAATATGCGGGGGCAAACTATACGAAAAAAAAAACATGATGATGATGATGAGGATGTGCCTCTACACATGGTTCATACCCACACTGGGGGATTGGCCAAAAGTTGTTGATATGAAGCTTTAAAGTTATATCTAATGATTTAATACAAAAGACAAACATTAAAAGAACGAGTGCAATAATTATTTGTACATTCAGCCCAGACTTCTCATCCTAACTAGCAATTAGAATACTGAAATTAATGTGTTACCGAACGTCTTATTCTTTTTTATTTATTTATTTATTCTTATTGATAAAAAAAACATACCTGCGTACGTCATCTTTTACTATATCATAATGTCTAAGTGTTTACAAGATTGCATGAACCGCTCGCATCGTAGATGTTTTAAGGCACCAGCAATCTGTGGGTCGCATCCTTTAAAACGAACTCCTCATATGCTTCGCCGTTCAGTCGTGTTTGTCTTAACGGAGGCTAAACTGTAATCATATAAAGGATGGCGACAGGAAAAATTATTTGCTTTCTTAAAGGATATCAAATTCACGCTAAAAGAGTGATTTTAAAAACACGTAAAAAATCATTAGAAAGAATCAGTTTTAATTCCGAACGCCTTTACCATGTCCTTCTAAGAAAAAACTTCAAGGAAAAGGCCGATAAAACATTTCTTGTTCCTTTTCTTTCGCGTTTTGAAAATTTTGAAATTCATCCACATGGCGTCTTAATGGCACTTGAAAAAACGCTGGCCTGCGCTGAAACCGCAGCACAGTCACAGCGAAAGCTGGAACAGCGGCGTTTCTAGAGCCCGTTGTACGCTCTCTTGGGGCTACTAATACAAGTACACTAGCGAGGTACCCACTACGCCATAAACCACAATTTTTGTGAAATTGGGAAGCACCTACTAAGCCATTATCCGTCATTCTGCGGAGAAGCGAGGCACCAGCTCCACGTCTGTAAGGCATTATGTGCACTTTGTTGAAGCGACGACTAATGACGATGAAGAATTATGGCTCAGCACTTCGTAATGGGTTAGAAGCTTTAAACGGCCCACCAGTTATGCAATTTGCATTGGGTGACGCCCGGTCGCTAGTTCCCTCTCCCGCCATGCTGTATAACATACGTTGACGTGGAAGAGAGAGGGGGGCGAAGACCTTTATTACGAACCCGAGGAAATGGATCATGCGCTTATGGGCTCCCTTGGCAACCAATACAAGTGCACTTGCGAGGAACCCACTACGCTATAAATCATTGTAATTTTTTAGAAGTAGGGAAGCAGGCACTATGCTATTTTTTGTCATTCCACGGAGCGCCGTGGTACCTGCTAAACGCATGTAAGGCATTATGCGCACTTTGTTGATGCTGTGCCTGATGACGACGAAGAATTATGGCAGAGCCCTTTGTAATGGGTTGGAAGCATTCAACAACCTACTCGTTGTGAAATTCGCATTGTGTGACGCCTGGTTACAGAATTTGCGTTGTGCGACGCTTGGTGCTTATTTTACTCTTCTACCACGCTATATTGCATATGTTAATGTGGTTCCTTCCCGACATGAAGCCTGTATAGGGTCTTTTTGCAAAGCAGTTTCAAGCACCGGCATGGCTTAGAGGTTGAATACTGGGCTCCCACGCAGAGGGCCCAGGTTCGAACCTCATTGCATCCTGGAATTTTTTTCTTATTTCGTTTTTTTAACACGAAAGTGTTTTATGCCGGGGTTCACCAAGACTTCAGTGACGTATTTCCGTCACGGAAATGACGTCGAAAAAATTTACACGATCAGATGGCAAAGAAAAAAAATTCCGTCAAGGGACATCGAACCCGCGACCGCTCGGTCCGCAACAACACATGCCGGGCACGCTATCCACTGTGCCACGGTGACAGACTCTAGAGGCTTTACAAAGGCGCCTTTTATATCTACCACTCTCCCGGTCGCGTATTATGATTTCCTGGCGCGGGAGCGCACGCTAGAGAGAAAAAAGAGAGAGCGAGGAGGACGCCAGCGGCCCTCGACGAGCGCTTGCGCGCTATTGGTTCTTCTCTTGGGGTCACGTGGCTGGGCTGGCGAGCACGTTTCCGCACGCACGGAGGAGTGTTTACGGCTGTCCCATCGTTCGGAAGCACCCCTCGCCACGCCGAGACGCCGCAGATACGCGCGCCGAGGGCGCCTGCAAGCGGGTTTCGATAGTTTCTATGAGCAACGTGGTTCCGAGTGTCAACGTGAAGTGCCTCCGCGTCGACCTGTGCACGGACGGCGACGCACACGAGTGGATCGCCAGCTACAGTAGGAAAACCAACACGACATGGATCGTCGACAGGGAAACCCGAAATCCAAAGAGGCAAGTTCATGTGTTCGTTTCTTTTACAAGTGGCGAATAGGCCCAGTCTAATAATAACATTTGATGATATCGACGCCAATCGCGGAAATGCTAAATGCGAAAGCGCTGAATGCTCGTTCATCGTATCGAAAGGCGCGACGCTGTGTTTTGGACTGAATGCTGCAATGATATTGTGCACTAAAGCCGCAGCTGCAGCATGGAAATGAGCTGCTGAAGTCCGCAAAACTGTCAATGACTGTTACGATTAGTGTACTTGAAAGGTTGTTTTGAACTGAAACCAAGAGGCCTCTGTTTTCACTGTGAATTTTGGTGATATTTTGTGATTATTTTCCATTTTTGGAAAGCCATGCCTGAAATAGCCGCGTCCATTGAACCATGCTTAACTGCAGAAGATTTTATCACCAACTTTTCCTATTTGCGGCCCTGTCCCCCGTTTGGCTCGTTCAAAAGTTTGAGTGGCAGATCGGATCGCGCCGCAAGCAACGCACTGCTGAAGCATTAACCTCCCTAGCATACGGCCATGCAGACCCGTAGCCAGGAATTTTTTTCGGGGTGCGCCCACTTGCTGAAAACTTTGACTATTTGAGCAAAACGCCTATTTCCATTATTTATTTTCGGTAAAACACCATATATCATAAAAATTTGGGGGGAGGTGGGGAGGGGGCGGGCCCCCCGCCCCCCCCCCTCCCCTGGCTACGGGCCTGCGGCCATGTAATGTTTGCATTTTCGATAGTCCATTTTCGCGTGTTTACGCCCCCATTTAACATTTCTACATGTCACTGTACGTCCTAGACCACGCGGTCACCCTTAGCGTCGCGCCTTTCGATACGATGAGCGATCATTTAGCGCTTTCGCATTTAGCATTTTCGCAATTGGCGTCGATATCATCAAATGTTATTATTAGACTGGCCTATTCAGCCCTTGTAGAAGAAACGAACACGTGAACTTACCTCTTTGGATTTCGGGTTTCCCTGTCGACGATCCATGTCGTGTTGGTTTTCCAACTGTAGCTGGCGATCCACTCGTGTGCGTCGCCGTCCGTGCACAGGTCGACGCGGAGGCACTTCACGTTTGATGGGCAGTTAGAACTTGCGTCTAACTCACGCGTGAACGTCCGCGTGCTCATCGAAACCTGTTCGATGTTACATGGGCTATGAGATCTGGCGTTTATTTCGCACGTAGGCGTACTCGTGTCCAACATGTCACTCGGAAGCACGTTTATTGAAACCCGCTCAACGTGAGATGGGCAAGCGGAACTCGGAACAGGCGCGCGTACTTGAGCGCGCGCCATGTACATACGTGGCGCGAATCTGCCGTGTGGCTAGGAGGAGGGTGCTTCCGTACGATGGAACAGCCGTAAACACTACTCCGTGCGTGCGTGCGTTCGTAAACGCTCTCGCGTGCCCAACCACGTGACCCTAAGAGGAGAACCAATAGCGCGCAAGCGGTCGCGGAGGAGCCGCTGGCGTCCTCCTCGCTCTCTCTTTTTTCTCTCTCGCGTGCGCTGCCGCGCCAGGAAATCATAATACGCCTCCCGGTCGGCGGGATGGTGTTGCCCGCTGGGAGTGGTAAGGTAAAGTAATTCGTCATTACTATGGCCTCCACGATTAGCACCTGCAACGCGTTACACGTCCGTCCCATTCGGTGCGTTTTCAATAGAAGTTCAATTTTGTCAATGCCTTAACACACCGCGAGGTGGCGACATAAGCCCAAGCGTCGTAAAAGCATCGGCCTCTCTCATAGCATCACGCTAATCCAAACCAAAAATAGCTCTGCGACGCGCGCCTGCCTCACCTGGCTGTAACACCGCGTTCCCCGCTCACGCGCTCGCCCGAGAAAAATCGCGACCGGGCTAGGGTGGCTAGAAGGGGAGGTGTGATGACCGGGCGGCAAAAGTTGGCCACCATTCGCGTGAATGCCGTGGGGCGGCGCTGTCGTCAGGGGCGCCGTCAGCGAACGTGGCCGTTATCCGTTCTCGGCAGGGAGAATGCTTCAGTGGAAATGCGTTACCAAATTATATAAAACTTTAGCTGATAATACAGTTCCTTGGTCAGCGCACAGCTTGTATTGCGCTACTGTTATCATGCGGTTTTGAAATGCGGGGTACAGAGCCGAGTTATGTTCCGACGGAAAGCAAGCAACTACTACTGGGAGAGCGGGGCTTAATTATGCTCCAATGCGCTCTGATCATTTTATTCGTGCGCCTCATTACGTGCGAAAGCAGATAACATTTGATTTACGCCAACAGAATCAGGATTAGTCCATGGCATACATGGTAATACAACGTTCGGTAGTCTTTTCAGGCTCAATTCAGAAACCAAATAAGTAAATGCAAGATATTACTAGGTAAAGAAACTTTATTGTGTAGAACAGAATGGACTTGATCGTTTTCGTTGCTTGTCTCGCATCACGCAAGGCTTTATTAAATGCGAAGCATTTCTTAGCGAACCTTTGGCACTTTGAGCGTTTCTATCTACGTATCTATCTATCTATCTATCTATCTATCTAGCCGCCTACGTCTGGATGCTCTCATGATCGCCTCATTAACTTGGTGTAGACCAAAATTGGCATGGGAGGGTAAGAGGATTTGACTAATATGACGGTGGGGCCATGATATGAATAACGTGGAAATCCTGTCGAGTGCGTCGTCAAACCCTTTCCTCCAGACACGTGTGGCACATACCCGTTTACCACGGGCCACGGTGTACGGGTATGCGCCACAGGTAATTGACAGTTTATATCTACCCAGCGGCGGCGAGAACAGACAATGGTAATTTAAATGCGAGAGCGTTAAGAAAAACCGAAGTCGGCAGCGTTGACCCGACGAATGGAAAGAATAAAAATTAGGATCCCAGCAGGAATCGAACCAAAGTATTTTTCGTGGCAATCAGGTATTCTACCACAGAGCCACGCCAGGTCTATAAACTGGTTTGGAAAAACAGCCTATGCAGGCGTAATGTCGGTGCAACGTCGATTGCGGTTGTGGTGCGGGCTATCTAATTTTACATGAAAGCAATAAACACTACATATGTACTCCTACGATACATGCGTCATATCAGGTTAACGCCGGTGGTTCCAGTGTCGGCTCCGCTTTTATAGCAGTCTAATAAACATTACATTTGTATTCCTATGATTGAACAAGCTGTATTGAAACATTGTTCGACCCCGGACGAATACATTAACAAAAGTTACGTGTGATATTCACATGATTGCACCATAAAGTGCACTTAATTAGTTTCGATAATGCTGACGTATATGGTCTAACGTGAGGGCTGACGTTACGTCGTACCATAAGTTACCCTTTAAATGCCGATGTTGTGGACGTGCCTGGTGAGCCCACGATGTGCACACCGCTACTACACTCACGAGAACACGTCGATCCATTTCGTAACGCTTGGCTTAAAGCCCATAAAATAGAGCATATAAGTACTCGCTGACTGCTTCGCATGAAAACGATTCCCACAACGCGTGGGTTCTGTCGAAACTTTTTCTTTTGACTTTTTTGTCATTCATTCCGCTGTTTCCCGAATGCTTTGCGCAAACAGCGGAATTCCCTTGAAGCGGTTTGTCAGCCCTCGGAATGGTGCGTGCCCACTTCAAGAACAGTTCTTGGCTAGTCGGTGCACGGCCCCGCCACGGTGGTCTAGTGGTTATGGCGCTCGACTGCTGACCCGAAGGTCGCGGGATGGAATCCCGGCCGCGGCGGCTGCATTTTCGATGGAGGCGAAAATGTTTGAGGCCCGTGTACTTAGATTTAGGTGCACGTTAAAGAACCCCAGGTGGTCGAAATTTCCGGAGCCCTCCACTACGGCGTCTCTCATAATCATATCGTGGTTTTGGGACGTTAAACCCCAGATATTATTATTAGTCGGTGCACGGAAAAGGGACACTGTTTCCGAACAAGATCTGTAGCCGGAATCATACCCTGGCACGAAGCACCAACGCTGAGTTTTTTTCTTTAATGTAGACGGCATCTTTGCCAGCACACAGCACTCATGAAACAACAGCACACGCCAACAGTTCACAGCAAACTACACAACTACAAATCGCCGGCCAGCGGAAACGCTGACGGCGCCCCAGACGGCAGCGCTATGATGTGCCCTAGCGGCGATCACGCGAAAGAGGACCACCCTCTCCTATGGCTGGCCGCCGAGCTCAGCACACCTCCGCTTCCAGCCACCCTAACCGGGCTACCGGGGCGGCACGACGCGCTTTGCGTTTCCCTCTAGTCTGGCCGTGGTGTTCAATCACACTTTAACATGCCGCGGGATGGCGACCAAGTTCTGCGTCCAATATGCGACGCTCTTCTCACTATCACACCTCGTTCTCTGATTACGCTTTCACCGTTAACTACTAAAGCTACCACAAGGGTCTGTTTAATCGTTTAACATGGACGTTAGTCGTCGGGATGGAGATGTACCACCAATAATCAAAGTGGGTGCATACACGTTAAACGGGGCCATTAGCTGCCAGACATCAATATACATTGTGCGAACTCTCTTATATCAATCTACAGTAAACATTTAGTTACTTCTGTAAGGGCACGCTTTACTTTCGTGTTATTCCGATTCCTATGACAGAGGAATCAACCATGTTTTTTTCTTATTTCGAGTGATAGTGGTTACGGACACCGGCAGCGGACAACTACGGCGCCCAAAACGACCGCTGAAATGATCTCATAACAGCTTTCGCTGTAAAAGTGAGATGCGTCACAAGCCGCTCTGAAACCCCAAATGAACGCAAACTTTTTTTTAGGGTTTCGATATACGCAGCGTTCTCGTGGCTCAGGAACCACAGTGTTAATGTGTCTGTCTGTCTAAGTGTTAACGTCGCATGGACATCGAACCCTAAAACTTGTGGAGAACTAAACGCGTGCGCTAAACAATGGGGCAAAGCGCCTACTAATTTGTAGAAACACCCTGCGATAGCAGTGAAGTCTTCGCCAGCGTACTTTCTAGGGTTATGACAGGAACTACCGTAGCGGACTAGGGCCACTCTTGCGCAACCCTAAGAAAATGATCTTGGGAATAGTGCCTGCCGTGAAAACACTCCGATATTGCAGTAAACGAGTTCAGCCCCGAAGAAATCGCTGAAGTATTATTCTTCATTTAATCATTACAAGCTCTGCACGAGGACCTGAACAACGGTCCCAAGGATAAACAGAGGTTGCGGAGCAAGCGCACATGCATTAAATTACAATGCCCGTCACTGCGTCAAAACTGAAATTGCAGGTTCCAATAAAATCTCATGCGGCTGTTAAATGCGGTGAAGTCACGGCAACAGCTTCTGGAGTATACTAAGTTAGCAAGGCTATATCTTCATGATTGTGTCATACAATACTGGCGGCAGTGGTTTAAGTGAATCAGAACAATCCAGGGGTCTCTGAGCCACTTGAGTGATTTGTGCTGGCACTCCTCTCAGAGAAGAGGAATGTACGTAACTTTCTTCTTAAAAAGGCTTTTTGACTGATTCACATGTTTTCGTGGTTGGTAGGCAGACTTTCTTCGCCGATCACTTAAAAGGCGCCTGAACTATCGATGGGGCCAGAAAGGTCATACGAGATATGCCCCGCGGAGAAGCGGCCGGAGAAGTCGGTATAACAGTTGATTTAATAAAGATGGTGCGGATTTTATATTTAAAATACTTGCGACACTCTGCACTCAAAGTCTCAAAACTTCAAGCCAGCCAGTGAGCCGGAAAAATGCCTACATTATATTAGTATAAAGAAGGCAGACATAAAACACTTTTGAACAATATAGACCCATAAGCTTGCTTTAAGTACTATACAAAATATTTACGAAGGTAATTTCAAACAGGATAAGAGAAACATTTGACTGTTACAACTCCGTTAACGGTAGGCAATCGCCGGGCAGATTCCAAGGGGTGATGTATGGGCCCTCCGAAACGCACCACGAAAGCACGGACAATTTAAGAGTAGGTCCTTTTAGTGCGGCAACGAACACCGGTTGTGGTCTAAAGGCCGAGTCAGAACCAAGAGTTGATTACACAAAAAAAGTATGTTCCCAATTAAAAGGCAGTACACACATCTCAGATACATACATACTTGGATGGTTAACTCAATACAACTCACATGGCTTTAACAACATGGAAAAACAATTAATTGCGCTCAAGTACAAGCACTCCAGAAGATTCGAGAACACCTAGTCTTTTCATATTCACCTGCTTGACGAGTCCCTCCACGTCGACTGTACCGCCGATAAGAGGATCCCTTCAGCAGTCGGTGAACACATGTCCGCTCTCGGCGACGCTGTCTTTAAACTCTTCTTCACTGCCCGCATGGCGTCATCTCTCACCGACTGACGGCGCTATATCATAACACGTACGTGTTCTCTGGCGGACAGAACCACACACTCCCTACATAATACCTTCTTCCATCACTGACCCCCCCCCCCCCACCGGACTAGCATGGAAAAAGTTCGCGAGAAAGTTACCGGCTTGGGAAAGAGCGAGAAAGTTCCCGGATGTACAGTATCAACAGAAAAAGATTGGCACAAGTGACCGGATGCCGGAGCGGCAAGATTGCGACACGCGGCGCTGTTTTTCCCGAGCACGCCGATATCGAGAGTACCAAGCACATTCCATTTTCCAAAGCAGGGGTGGCTGGCGGAAAGCACTCCAACAAACAACTTTTCCGGGGCAACTGCGATAAAGGTACGATTGCTCGCAACTCCAGCGCAAAAAGAAAAAAAGAACATGTAAAGAACATCTCGTTTGTTGAGCATGTGGTCCCCGCGTACAAGGCAGGCCTCGAGGCCCAGCTAATGGAGATCATACCCAGCAGAACACGCAGTTCTAACATTTTCATTCTTAACGTCTACAGCTCACCATCGGATAGGAAAAGAGACTTTAAAACATTACTAGGCGCCGCGGCTCGGGCGGCAAGAAACACGCCTCTCATTGTTGCGGGTGACTTTAACGCCCCAAATACGGAATGGGGGTACGGTTACAAAAGCGCCAAAGGGACGAACTTGGCCTTCAACGCCGCGCAGCTCGGCTTAATACTTGTCACAGACCCTAGGCTGCCCACCAGGTCTGGTAACTCGGTCAGCCGAGATACGACCCCCGATCTCACCTTCCTCCGCGGAATCGAGGGCACGTGGGACAACCTTCAGGAGGGGCTAGGCAGTGATCACTGCATACTTGAAATTCTGTTGCGTGTCAAACCCAGGCCACCCGTGAGATGAGTTTGTGGATTGGGACCTCTTTCGAAAAATCAGAGATGAAGCCGCACCGCCCAACGAGACGTACGCAGATCTCCTAAAGAATCTGCACGAGGCCGTTAAAGGAGCCGCCAAAGAAATCACCACGGACCTGGAGGTTCCCAAAATGGACTCGAGACTCGCTCACCTCTTGGAGGCAAAACATGCCCTCTCGACCAAGTGGAAGACCCAGAAACATAACCGCAGACTCAGAGCGAAAATCGCGCTTCTTAACAAGGAGATTGAGTCCTACTCGGCCCAACTTGCCCGGCAGCAATGGGATGAGACGTGTACCGAAACAGACGGGCGTATGCGCAGGGGTAGCAAATGGAGCTTATTGAAAAGCCTTCTCGATGATAAACAGTCCAAGAGCGCCCTTAACCTCGCAACGGATAGGCTCATAAAGAAGGAAATCGCAGTCGGTCACGCCGAAAGGGATTTAGCTAACAACTTAGCAAATACCTATCTCCCCCTCGTCAAAGATGGGGAACGATCGGTAGAGCGTGTAACCTACATGGGAGACCCGGCACCTGATCTAGACGAACCATTCACCGTGTCAGAGATCAGACATCTTCTTTTCCATCTAAATGGCAGATCATGCCCGGGACCCGATGGAGTCACAAACTCCTCAGGAATCTAGATGATAGGGCAATCGAGATAGTCACGGCCAAAATCAATGAGGTATGGACAACTGGGCAGGTCCCGATAGAGTGGCGTACTGCAAAAGTCGTACTCATACCTAAACCAGGCAAGCCCACACATATCGCCAACCTGCGGCCTATCTCCCTTACATCATGCATCGGAAAGGTTGCGGAGCATGCGATACATACCAGGTCAACTGAACATATAGAAAACAAGGAGCTATTTAGACACAACCTCATTGGCTTTCGACGGGCGTTGTCCACACAGGACGCTATGCTTCTGCTTAAGAGGGCTATTTTCGACAACACGACTCGGGACGTGAGGGCAATCCTCGCACTGGACCTGTCCAAGGCCTTCGACAGGGTATCGCATAGACACATTCTGACTGAGATTTCCTCTCTTAACCTGGGTCAGCGTTTTCATGACTACACCCAATCTTTTCTCGCGGATCGCAAGGCACACCTCCGAATAGGCACGGTCTCGGAAGGGCCTTACGAACTAGGCAAGTGCGGCACCCCACAGGGTTCCGTGCTCTCCCCGCTCTTATTCAACATCACCATGCACAAGCTCTCCACTCGCCTCGCTGCAATCCCGAACGTGGGACACGCCATTTATGCGGACGATATCACGATCTGGGCACCGGGCGGCTCGCTAGCCATGCTCGAACACTCGTTGCAAAGCGCACTGGAGGCTACGGAGGACTTTCTTTCAAACACGGGCCTTGAACTCTCCCCTGATAAATCAGAGCTACTGTTATACCGACCGTCTAGACAGGGGGTCCGAAACCTTGCGCCTCTGGAAACATTGCCGATAGAAATTCGAACTAAGAATGGACAGCCTATACCGAGGAGGGACTCGGTAAAGATCCTAGGTCTCCTTATTGATGCCAGGGGCTGTAACTCGCAGGCCCTCAACAGGCTCACTGGACAGGCCAGTAATGTACTGAGACTTGTATCCCGCGTTTCAAATCGAAGAGGTGGTCTCAAAGAGGACAATCTGCTCAGAGCTTACCAGGCATTCTTTCTCAGTAATGTTCTTTACATTGCGCCTTACCTTAATCGGGCTAAGGCGGAGAAGGCCAAGCTTGACTCCCTCATCAGAACTGGTCTCAAGCGCGTGCTCAGCCTTCCGCATTTCACGAGCACCGAGAAGTTTCTGGAGCTAGGCCTCCACAACACCGCTGACGAGCTAATAGAAGCTCACACAGCGGCTCAGATAACGAGACTTTCATCCACTAAGCCAGGGATTAAGCTTTTAGCAGAAGCGGGTATTCAGCCTAGACATGAACAGGCGACGAAAGTTAGCTTGTCCCGGGAGAACAGAAATCGCATCATGGTTGACCCCGTCCCGCGAAACATCCACCCAGTGCACCATAAGTATCGAAGATTCGCGAGAGCCAAGGCCATCCTTCAAAAGATCAATCAACAGAAACTAGAGGCCCTCTTTGTCGATGCTGCCAGATACCACGGAGGAGATAAGTTCGTTATTTCGGTCGTTGACGCGGGAGGCAACATGCTTAATGCAGCCTCTGTTTACACTGACTGCCCACGTGGCGGAGGAAGCGGCGATCGCTCTGGCTTTTAATAGCGCAAAGGCCCCTGCTGTTGTGTTCTCGGACTCGCGCACGGCAGTTAGATCCTTCTCGAGCGCCCTCGTGTCTGAACAGGCGAACAATATTTTGAACAAAGCACTGCAACGAACGCGGGAGAACAGCGAAGGGGGGTACCACATCACGTGGTTCCCAGCTCATCTCGATGGCTTAGTTAACCCCCTCGGATGTAATCCTAACGAGCAGGCTCATCGGTTAGCGCGCGATTTCACGTACCGCGCTGCCACGGATAGCCAGGCTCGTAACGAGGTCGACATCCATAAAGATTCATTATGTACTTTTCACAAAATTATTTCCCACTACCGCCTAGCCAGGAAAAAATTTCCACTACCCCACCCCAAACTGAACAAGCCTCAGGCTACCACATTCAGACTCAAGCAGAAAGGACGCACGGAACGAACATACACAGGATGAGCGCGAACTAACTGTCACAGCTCGACAGTTAAAGCGCGCTGGTAAAATACAAAGGAGGACGCACGAAACGAATGCATAAGTATACAGAGGACGAGCGCGAACAGTTGAAACTTTTTTGTTTGTGAGCAGCGCGCTCCTTTCGCAAAAGCGGCCGCTGCAGTGAGCGAACTGACCTTCGTGCTCTCTGTAACTTCAACGCGAACTTGAGGTGAGAGCGCAAGACGGACAAGATAAGCGCGCGCGCACGAGCGACCACGCCCTCTAGAGGTGCACGCTCATCTCATCGCGTGGGGCGACGACTTATAAAGCGCGCCCTTCGAGCCCTTCGCGCCATCTCGCTAGTGATAACGAAAACACGCTGATGTACCACGAATCTCTGAGTACCGCCACCGGCAAATGGTGTACATAAATAGCACGCCGTTAATAAGCCGAAGAACGTGCCGTCTGTGGCGGAGTCGTTTCGCGCTGTGCGGTGGGGATTGAGGGGTCGTAAGTTCGACTCCCGGTGACAGACTTTTTCTTCTAGTTGTTCCTTTGCCATATGTTAGTCTTTATATTTTACAACGTCATATCCGTGACGAAAAAGCGTCAGTGGAGCCGTGGTGGACCCCGGCATAAAACACTTTCATGTTAAAATAAAAGAAAGAGAAATCATGTGCATAGTCACATCTGCCGATAAGCAATGAACAAGCGTTTCTTAAGATATCCACCTGCTTTCGGATGGGCCAACAGCATGGGCTGCTTTCCGCTAGTCCGCCGGCCACCCCTGCTTTAGAAAACGGAATGTGCTTGGCAATTTTGCTATGGGCGTGCTCGTGACCAACAGCGCCGCGTGTCGCGATTTTGCGGCTCCGGCCACCGGCCACTTGTGCTAATCTTTTTCCGTTGAGACTGTATACATACGTCTCGTCGCGGCGAACGCGTCCACGGTGGCGACTTCGCTCGACATGGCATCGTGTCTCGATTACGGTGGAAGGATAAGAGAGGTGTGCGAACTGCGCGGCTGCGCTGTGAAGAGAGCATAACACACGCTCGCTGTAGTTGCTGGCTCTCGACGATAGATTTCGGGGGTGAACATATCGGAGGTGCTTGAACCCCCCACCCCCACCCCCCCACCCCTGGCTACGCAGCGTTCAAGTGCACACCAGTGCACTTGAACGCGGTATCTCTAATGCCCAGAGTACACTGTTCGGAACGAGCATCGTAAGCAAAACAGAAAGGTGTTTTGGTACACACAAGCAAGTTCTTAGTGTAAACACATAAAACGCAAAACTACATAAATGATATCCTCATTTCGTCTTACGGACAAAAATTTTTCGTCCGCTGCCACAAGCACGAACGCTACACAACCGTCACCGACTTGCAAGGCGTTCATCGTGCATGAACATGGTGCCTGAACATGATTTCGCTGAGCACTTCGAGTCCTTCACCTGCTTCATCCGCTGCACGGAACGTGGATACGTGCTCGTTCCATGCACTTTTCAGACCCCGTGGCTACCAAGATGTTTTATAAGCTTTGCTGGGTACGATAACCACCGGGAGAACACTGCGGAGCTGACGAGGCACAAAGAATGGATACTGTCCGTCACGGTTCGGTACGAGACGCACGGAAGCACACATGCCGCCGCGGCTACACAACACGGCGCGTCACGTGACCATAGCAACGCCGCCATTGTGTCCAGTGATATGGCCGCTAAGACGTCCTTCGATCCACACTATTCTTCCAGCGCGCGGACTGGGCAGGCCCTCTCCTCAATTCTTACCTTCCTCCGTGGCCTGCATCGTCCGCTAGCGTTCATTCGCATGCGGCATGTGCGACGCGGTGTCGTTGCCGTCATCGTCGTCATCATCACGCGGTGGCAAATACTTTCTTGAGGCTTCCACACGTTCGCCGCGGGCACAGACTCGCCAGCAGCCGCCAAATAGTAGCTTGCTGGCGCAAGCGCGGCAAAAGCACAATGGCGACTACGACGTCATAATTTAGCTGGGCACCTCGGAGCTCGGCCGTAGTCTCTGGCAGCCCGCGGACAGCCAGAAGTAGAATATCGAAGAGCTCCAGTGGTGACTCCGTAGAAGTTTGGAGTCACCTTCAGGACACTTTGTATAATGTCAATGTCACGAGGTTCGGCGTATAGCGCTGGATTGGGCGCGCGAACTTCAAAATTCATATAAGTTGCCTTCCAATCTGTATTCGCTGTTCAGATATGGTAGATATACGCATTTTTAAGAGAATCGATCCCGCAGGCTATCTCGGCCTCGAAATTTTGTGTCAGTACCCCTTCAAGTCAACCAAGAACTCAATCTTTTTGTGCGTACTCGTCGGGCGCAGGAAGCCTTTACTCCGCCTTGGCGCTAATGTTGGCCTTGTTTTTCAATATCATACTCAGCGTGCTTCTTGGGGATGCTGTATGCAGCCGCGATTTCAGACTTCTTTTTTCTACGTTCGACTGTGTTGCGGAGAACAACCAGGTTATTCCGTTTTACGGCCGCCATTGCGTTGGCAAAGGGAACGGAGAAACGAACGGCGACCCCGCACGACGGGCGCGACGACGAGGAACACGCGATGACAAACGGTATACACTCTGCGCGGCGCCCTCCTGACCACACCCCTCCCGATGCATGCGGGAAGGTCCCCTTCCATGAAGAAAAGCCAACTTCTTGGGGCGTTTCGCAGTGCCCGATGTTCGATATATAAAGTTTTCCGGTTATTTTTGTTTGATGTAGCCGTATGCACTGTCGTTAAAGCATTGTCGTATTCGATATATAAATCATAATTCGATTTACCCAAGTCCGATATAGTGGGGTTTGACTTTATGTACTATTGGTGTAGGGTAGAAGTGCCAGCCACCATTCCTCCCCTTGCCAAAAAAAAGAGATTCTGGCTACGCCCCTGTCACACGCTGTAATAGCGCTGTTTGTCAGCCGCCTGGGCTCAAGGCTGCGCAGCACGTCCCTTGCCTAGGTCCACCTGTGTTGTCTATTGTTTTCTCGGCTGAGCGCAGCTTCGCTTAGACCTGACTCCGACAGTCCGTGGCATATCCATAATTACATAGCCAATGGGAACCTCGGTAAAATAAACGAGCGAAGAAAGCGCAGGTACGCAGCCCTTGTTACGCCAGCGTCGTCATCCTGTGAAGTCGACAGTGAAGTCGCCACAGTCGTCTTCACTGTCGCGATTCCGTTGCCGTCATACAGCTACAGCCGTCGTACGCTACCATCTACCCATTGGCGTCCACAGTGATACCGACGTACCGCCGTCATGAATCACCATTATCGTGAGTTCGGGGGGTTTAGCAACACTGGAGCTACGAAATACGCCGTTATGGAAGACCCCAGCGTATTACTGATGTGGTTTCTCAGCGTAATGAAAAAAAACGCAAGAAACGACCACTAAAAATGAAAAGCTTTAAAAAAATCCTAGGCCCAAGCAAGCAAAAAATTACACCATCACCCGCTAAAGAGGACCATGAGGCGATGCGAAGATGGAGCACTTGCACGATCGCGTTCCGTTGGCGTTCGTTGGGCATGCTACCGACCTCGCGTCGTGGAACGCGAAGAGGAACACTACGCGCGTCGTGTCTTCCCTCTAGCCTGGCCGTTAATTCTCAGAGGGTGAGCGGGGAACGCGGTCGACAGGCGCGCGAGAGGGAGGCAGCGTAGGAGAGGAGAGAGAGGGGCAGGGGACGCGCATGCGCTGGCGCTCATCGCGGCGTTGCGCAGGAGAGAATTTCGGCATGCCGAGTCCGCATTTCAGAGGAGTCAACCGAAGCAAGCGCTGGACAACGCGCGCAGCGCTCTACCCGCTTGAAGGAGAGGGGATTAGTGGAGGAGAGTAGCGCATGCGCCGCGAGAGCAGAAGCGAGAACGCAGGAGAAGCGCAAGCAGGTGCTGGGAGATAAGTGGAGAGAGTAACGCGCGGCTGTTGGAGAGAGGGAAGGAGGAGAGTTGCGCATGCGTAGTGTGAGTGCGGACGCCCAGGCCAAGGCCTCGGGACATACCCTCGAGCAAGAGATGCTTCGCATCTAAAATCCTGCGCTAATGTCGTTCTTGTGTAGGTCTTGGCGCAGTTCTAAATCCTGCGCTTAATGCAGCTCCACTAAAGTGAAACCTGGGGAAGTGCGTAGCACGGGAAACCCAGCGATTTCCTTTGCCATGAGGAGGAGGTGGAGGAGAAATAAACTTTATTGATAAGAAATGGGAGTGGATCGCGCTTGTCGAGGCGGTGGCGCCCTCTCTTGCTCGGCGCGGATATCAGCCGGTTATTTCAGAAGCGTTTTTCGCGACTTTAGGTATAAATTATTGCGATTAATTCTCAGTTGTTTCTGCAGTTTATATTATTTTAAGCCTTGTTAGCTTATTTTGTACTGGTTTTGAGCATTTGTAGCGTTGTTTTAGACCTGTATTTACAACTGCGTGACCATGCGACATGAGACGGTGGATGGACAAGCCGGACCCCTAAAGTGCTCCGCAGTTAAACTACAAGACGTGTCGGTTTTCAACATACACCTAAATGTCGGTACACCAGTATTCTTCCCCCACCGAAAGGCGTCACGGAATTCGCCCCGCAGCCTTGTCCCCAGGACAATGCAGCAGGTCATTGTTAATGTGAAGGCTTTATATGCACCATGAAGCGAAAAATCCGGTGTCCGTCCGGGTCATGTTATAATGAACGTCGAAAAGTTTGCTACACTTTGCTATCGCATTCAATGCGATTACGGAGACTTACCGTCGTATACTAGAGCGTCTATTCACTAAACCTGGACTCGAAAATGTTGACGGCAGCGTCGCCCCTAGGCTGAAGTGGTCACTGCGTATGAGCGATAACCGGCAGCAACGCTTGAAAATCGCCACGTAATTTTTAATCAGGCGGTGGTGCTGTGATCAACCCTGTCGTAGTATGCCTCGATGTGTCCGCCCCCCGCACGAAACGCGCATCAAGGCACCCTACCCTGTCGAGTGAAGAACGAACTTCAATGTCGAGGCTGATTTGAGAATACGGGGGTTAGGTGCCTCTGCCAGTTTTTGACGTCGGCCACATCGCCACATAAGCTATTCGGCTATTTTGACAATCATCTGCGATGGTTTGCATGACAATACTTTGTCCTTGTTCACCTTCAACTGTGGCTCACACCCACTGTGGGGGATTGGCCAAGAATTGAGTGGTTTGATAAAATGTTATAGTAATTTAGAATACGACGTTGAAGCACTTCGTTTTCCTCCGTTCATTCATCGGTGATGACGTCGCTGGTGTGCTCTGTGCAGCAGGGGGCACGGGCCGTTTCATACCCCGCGCCAGCAACGGTTTCAATTGGCTCAGTGCGGAAGTGCGCCTTTCGTCCTGACTTTGCATAAGACGCAAAGCTGCCGCCAGTGCCAGCGAGCTGCTCCGAAACAGGTAGGCTTCACTGACATGGCGGAGAGCCGTCTCAGTAGCTCCGACGCTAAACAAGTCGCAGAAGGGGCTAGGGCGTCATGAGCCACGCATAAATTCCGTTCCGGGCCGCCGCCACTCGGTGCTGCCACTTCATTCGCAGTCGTCGAGAGGCAAGGAACAGCGCGATGCAGGGTCGCCGATCGTCGCGTAAACTACGCGTCGTGCGACGCCAAGAATCGCCGCCCGACGAGGTTGTTCCGGTGAGAGAGGGTAGGAGGCAGTCGCGGGTGCTACGCGTCATCCCTGTTGGACCAACACCGCCGTCTCGGCAACTCATCCGCGTCATCGAAGATTCGCCGTCAGAGTCCTCCGGGCAAGCAGTGCACATCGTGCAGAAGAAGGCTTCGAAGCGCACCTCGCTAGAGGCTGACCACGGCACCGGCGGGAGCGCGGAGCGGTCGTCATCCTCAGAGACAGAGCAGCCGACCGTCCGCGTCTACCGACGGCACTCAGAGCCAGCGCCCCAAGTTAGCGTGATCAGCGAAAGGGAGGTCTCCACGAGCGAGGACGAAAAACATGTGTACCTGGTCAAGAGAGACGAGTCCGACAGTGAAACGCAGATAAGAATCACTGGGGAAGAGAAACAGTCGACTACTAAAGCCGTCATCGTGCGCCAAAATTCACCACCACCGGTCAAGCTGAAGGTGTTCAAGGAAGCCGCGCCCCCGCAACAGACCTTTCACGTGCACCAAAAGGAGCCTCCGCCTCCGCCCAGGCTGCGAATCATCAAGGAGCCTCCCGATCCCCCAAAGACATTTCACGTTCATCAGAAAGAACCTCCTGAGCCAGCTCAGCTGCACCTTATCCGTGAACCCGCGGAACCTCCGCAAACGTTTCACGTTCATCAGAAAGAACCTCCTGAGCCAGCTCAGCTACACCTAATCCGTGAACCCGCGGAACCTCCGCAAACGTTTCACGTTCACCAAAAGGAACCTCCGGCGCCTGCGCAACTGCACCTTATAAAGGAGCCACCGGGACCGCCTCAGACGTTCCACATCCACCAAAAAGAGCCGGCCAGCCCACCGCAGCTGCACCTGATTCGCGAACCTGCCGGGCCACCGCAGACCTTCCATATTCACCAGAAGGAACCTCCGGCGCCGCCACAGATCCATGTCATCAAGCAACCGTGTCCTCCTCCGATGCCCGTGCACATCATACAAAGGGAGCCTGCGCCACCCCCAGAGATCCATATCATTAAGCAACCTGCGCCGCCACCACAGACGTTCCACGTAATTCAGAAGGAGCCAGCCCCGCCCCCGCAACTGCACATCGTCAAGCAGGCCGCGCCGGTGCCGCCCCCTGTACACGTCGTGCAAAAGGAACCCGCACCACCGCCGCAATTGCACCTCGTCAAGGAACCACCTCCTCCAGCGCAAACATTCCACGTGCGCCAGAAGGAACCAGCCCCGCCCGCTCAGCTGCACATCATCAAGGAGCCGGCGGGGCCTCCCCAGACTTTCCACGTGCACCAAAAAGAGCCCGCGCCTCCGCCTGAGCTGCACCTCATCAAGGAGCCCGCGGGGCCTCCTCAGACGTTCCACGTGCACCAGAAAGAGCCCGCGCCTCCGCCTGAACTGCACGTCATCAAGGAACCCGCTGAACCCCCTCCAACGTTCCACGTGCACCAAAAAGAGCCCACGCCTCCGCCTGAACTGCACGTCATCAAGGAACCCGCTGGACCCCCTCCGACGTTCCACGTGCACCAAAAAGAGCCCACGCTTCCGCCTGAACTGCACGTGATCAAGGAACCCGCTGAACCCCCTCCGAAGTTTCACGTACACCAGCAAGAACCCACGCCGCCTCCAGAAGTGCACATCATCAAGGAACCTGCACCTCCGCCTCAAACAGTACACGTGCATCAGCAGGAGCCCACACCGCCTCCCAAAGTTCAGGTTATCAAGGAACCAGCCCCGCCACCGAAAACCATCCACGTGCACGAGAAAGAACCGGCACCGCCGCCTGAGGTACACATAATCAAGGAAGCGGCTCAAGTACAGCAGAAGATTATCGTGCAAGAAGCAGAGACTCCTCCCCCAGAAGTTTGCGTTGTCAAGGAAGCGGCCCCAGCAACGCAAGCAATTCGCGTGCACCAGGAGTCGGCAGCTTCACCGAAGGTGCGCTCTGTTAAGTCGCTCAAGTTGCCCGTCGTCCGAAATGTCCGCGGCCACCAGGAGGATGGGCGGGACTCACCGCCGACCATTCAAGTACGCAAGCAGGAACGGCACAGCTCTGTACGCACCGTTGAGTTGCAGCAGCCGGAAGGACGGCAGTCGCCAGCGCACGTGCGCGTCCTTAGAAACGCGCCGCGGTCGCCGACGCAGTTCGTGCACCTTCGTCACCTCGAGGCATCGTCGTCGAGCTCCGTCACTGAGATAGACGCCAGCGATACGGTCACCAGGGTCTTAAGCTTCCCGCGGCCACACAGCCCACGCGCCGCTGAGGTGAGAAAAAAATTCGAGGCGACCCTAATACTTGACAGGTGCCTGGTAGTGGCGCGTACTCGCACCATGGCGCTCGTATACTCTGGTTAATTCCTTGGGTTAACTTCGTGTTTCGTTGCACTGACAAAGCGGATCTCAGAAGCCACGTAAAAAGGAGCTCGTGGTTGAGACCTGCTCCGCCAGGGTCTCCCAGCTGCTCAAAGGAAAACCGGCTGCTCTTTCAACAAACTCATTCAATTATTATTCATTAATTATCCTGACGGTTAATTCGCCATTATATTGAGTAAACTTATGTTCCGATATCATATGTATCCAATATAACTCTTAACTTGACACACAACTATCGATCTCGCACCAGTTACCAAAAACACATTTCAACTGGTAGCGTTACTTCCATAGAAGCCCATGTATCAAGTAGTTTGCGGCTCGTTGCCACCGTCGCCATCTGCGTATCGCGGCGACAACTAACAGTAAATAAAAAATTTAAAATAAAGTATGACGTCACAACCGGAAGCGTAGTGACGTTGCGCACTTGCACTACATATGGCACGAAATTAAAACTTCTCTTAATTGCGGACCTTTTACATGCTTTTGATAACTACGCGATTTTATTGCTCCTTTATGGCTCTCCAATGGCGTGTGCGAGAGAAAAGGAAGATCAACAAGAAAAATTGGGGAAGCAAGCTTGTTTTACTAGGCAGATAGTGTAGTTGCAATATACATCAAAATGCTTAGTAGATGAATAAATTATGATGCAACGGCTCCCAAGCACGATAGTTCGAAAACACAGGTTTACCAGTCGTGGAAAACCACTGCAGTGAGACAGCTGCCTTCAGAATATCACTTTGTCAACCTTACAATACAGCGTTTCTTCGCATAGCGTGCCGCATTCACCGTCACGAAAGACGAGGATACGCCGGCTGTGCGCCAGTGAAAGCAGTCTGCAGTCACAGGAGCGGTTATCTTAACAGGAGCGTAGCCTGTGGTTGGGTGGGGGTGGGGGGGGGGGGGGGGGGTTCAAGAACCCCAAAAAATTTTCAATTTTGCTTGCATATATACACGCACACATACAAACGCACGCACAAACGTACATAAAGTATAATTGACCACACCCCCCCCCCCGAAAAAAATTTCTGGCTACGCCCCTGGTTATCTACGTGTTCTGTGAGCTAGTTCAGCTCTGAAGTATCACGCCAGTAAACAACATATGAGTAAATAACCTACGCAAGATACGCACGAAACCACCACGCAAAGTGAGCGATGCCTTGTTGACGCGACAGTGCGCCGAACTGAACACAAGCCCAGATAGCAGACTAAAGTAGCAGAATGCCCGCATTCGCCCCCAATGTATGGCGCTCGACCAAAAAAAATTAGGCAATCAACTATTTAGCCAAGTGTCAGATAAACTGTAAAGTAAATTTCTAGTTTACATTGGCATATATAAAATTACGAGTATTCGAATAAAAATTCCACTGAGTTCCTGGTTTTCGTTATTTGTCCCCTCCTCACCTAGTCGCGCTTCGATCGTACGGCGGGCGTTGATGTCTGTGGCGATATGTTTTCGACCACTATTCGCTCCATGTCTCGCGACCGATATAATTTGACCTTGCACATTTTCTGAATATTCGGAAAATCGGATTACTTCCGGTTTTCTGAATCCCCCAGTTGGTCGAGTCCGAAAGGCGACAAAATCAGAAATGAAGTCGAGAGTTTGGCGGAAACCCGCCTGGCCGGGGAAAGACATGGACGAAGGAAACACAGCGCCCACCAAAAGTAAAAGGCTGTTCCGACGCATGACCGACGTCGACGAATGACCAACGCATCACATGCGTCGGTCATGCGCACGGGACAAGAAATGAAATTCTTTTTCCGACAAAACAATAGTCGGCATGCTTATGCAATATTTACCTGCTCAAGGGATCTCAACTGCCTCAATTATGTCTCACGTAATCTGGGATCTGTTTCGCGCCACTATTCGGCACTGATCGAACAGGGGTTTGAGTGGGTCGTTGAAAGGTGTCCACCCATTACGTCATCATAAGCTGCAACAACAACAAAGTATGCCGCTACGTATGTGCGCATATTGCATTACACACCATTGGGTACTTCGCAACTGCACTTGTAGTAGACGCCCTAAGTTCCAAAGGGCTCTTACAGGGCTACTCCTCCAGCTTACGGTGACTGTGCTGCGTGTTCCGCGAAGGTCTCGTTATTTTGCAGATCCAAAAGCTGATATGGCTTTTACAAAGAGTTTTCTTCAAGGTCTGTATTACGATGAACCAGTTAAACATATTCGCTGAAAAGATAACTGATTTCGCTCAATTAGGAACTAATTAGCATGTGTCACCCATATTCACATGGTGATTACCACTGAGGCTGTGTCTCGAAGAATACCGCATTTTTTATTGCCTCAGTAGAACCACCCGGTATATTGACCCTTGCTTTCACTACCGTCGGAAAGACCCAGCTGGTAGTCAGACCTTGTCGAGGGTTCCGTCACTGAACCATCGGTTGCAAGTGCAGGTGCGGCACGTCAGAGCAGACGACGACAGTGACACGGTGGTGTACCTGCGGAATCGCGGCGAGGAGCAATCGTCGTCGGCCACCGGTGGTGGTGGCGGCGACGACGAAGAAGAGGACGAAGGGCAGGTGCAGACCATACGGCTCGTCAGGGAGCAGCCAGCGCGCCGTTCCATACGGGTCATCGACGCCCGGCCGCAGAGTCCCACCAGGTCATCCTACGCCGGACAGTCCCGTTCCACGCCACGCATTAAGAGGCGCTAGAGAGCACCCGATGGAAAGAAAAATTGTTGTGCTACCCAACTTGCGCTGCCACGTCTGCCGTCGCTTGTCGTGCGTTCTTTTGCAGTGTTGTGGGCTCATTGCAATTGCCAATTTTGGTGGCTATGTTTTCCGTTGCTGACGGTGTCTGTCGCAACTACTGCGCATTTTAAGTCGGAGTTACCGCAGGAATCGAAACTCCGTGGTAGTCAACTATCCTACCGCTGAGCCACGCTAGTTTTATTGCAATTATATAGGCGCCACTTGCGCATTTATGCCATCGGCGTCGCCGTGCGGTACAGTATAAAGTCCAAGTTGAGCGATAACACATCGCCCCGCGTGTGGTATGTTTTATGTTTTATGTGCGAGTGAAAGCTTGCAGCCGACGATCGCGGCTCAAACGGAGAGAAAACGCGCCACTGACTCCGTCATGCCAAAAGACCATAGAGGGGGGGGGGGGGGGGGCTGCGTACAGTTACCGGCCGGGCGCGCGGTCGCGCTATCTCGACAGGAATCAGCAGACGGGTGATACCTTTCTACGCGCTCTTTCACCGCTGTTTGCGTAGACAGCGCGAAGGCTTTGCTCGTACCCTTGTTGAAGGAGTTACAGCTGCGTAACAGCCTGTCTAATGAGAAGGGTCACGTGGCAAAATGCCGGCGTGAGGTATAAAAGTACATGAATCGCAAAAACCGCGCGCCTTGTGGCTCCAGGTACGCGACCTGCGCGGTGACTTAATCTTGTAGCGTTCGCGTGAATAAAAATTTTTAGAAAACGGCATTCACACGACTTCGCCTGAAGTCACATGACCACCCGTGCGCCTCGAGGATTCGCAATGCCCACGAACTATAGGTGACGCGCCATGCGATTCAAGATGGCGCCCGGAGGAGGGTCAAACCGTTTGTTAGCATAGGAACACATAGGACGTGCGGACGTACGGCCCGTGTCACTTTCACCGGATGAAGTCATGAGCTGCACTGAAATGGATATGACACCAAAATACTTTCCCAAACCATGGAAAGTGCTAAGCACTCGCCGCCTAATTATTTGCTGCGGTGTGAGTGAGTGAGTGAGTGAATAAACTTTATTAAAAGCCCGGGCGAGGCGGGGGGAAGAGGGGATTAACCGGTTATATTTCAGCTCCGTTACCGTGCATCAACGATGCTTTGCGAAATCCTGTGCGTGCTACATAAAACTGCATGAACTAGAATTGGCGTATGAGCTGAACGGCACTCCGAAGTAGTACGCACCGAGCCTGACTTACAGATTTGCGCAGTAGTAGGCCGCCAGCGAGTAGCGCCATCGCTGCTGCACGGGACCGCACGTTTAAAGGGACACTAAAGGCAAATAACAATTTATGTCAGAGTGAAAGCTCAATGTATGACAACTTCTAAAACGGCAATATTATCAACAGCAGTGCCCTACTTACCGAGAAATTAACCTAAATGTATCACATGATGAGCGCCACGAGTGGGACATTATCGAAGTGATCCCGATGACGTATGAGAGTCTGCTTACAATAAATCACTAGTAATCAGACTAGCAGCAATAAAAAAAGAACTTTCCGTGCATCAAAAGACGTAATAAAATGCTGTTTGTTCGTTTCCGTTTGATTCATGGAAAAAATAACGTCTGTGGCGTTGCCATGGTGAACGGCGCGCGTGGTTCAAAGGTTCCGTTTTCGCAGAACTGCGCTTCGCCCGGCGCCCTGCTTCGCTCACGCGGTCGCGTCTCAGTGGTAGTTTCGGGATCGCGTACTGCCGCGTGTGTTTTGCGCGCTCGTGAAAGTCGCTCTGACAGAAAGTTCGACAAAATGTCACATGCATGTGATATTGCCGGATTGCCGAATGGTGCACAACGCCAGTGCTGCTGTGGGTCCCGCTACTTTCGCTCTGCTGCTACTAGTGTCGGCGGCCGCGCAGTAAAGGCGGGCAACGTTGGGCACGGCAGCAGTGACGTAGGAAAGTCTGATTTCAGGCGGGTGATTTGAAGTGCGCTAACGCGATGCGGACCACTAAAACGCGATTTTATTTCAAAATAAGCACTTCCTTGGCATAAAAGTAGCACTACGAGGTTTCTGGACCGCTATTTCAACAATCAACGTCGACTTAATATTTGCCTTTAGTGTCCCTTTAACGTGGTGATCAGGCACGTAGGCAAGCCCCCCCCCCCCCTGAAATTCGTCCAGCCTTCTATAGGCGATGCGCAAAGCGCCGACGACGCCATCTGCCGCCATGGCTCGGAAGCGCTCGCGGGACCCGGCGAGCAGTGTTCCCGCGAGCGTCTACACGCGAGTGCACGGATGGATGTGTTTTTCATCGTGATTTAACGATTCTGGCGGGTCTCAGCGATGTCGAAAAATACCTGCTGCGTTGTCGGCTGCTCAAACACACACAAAAAATCGCCAGGAACGCACATCTACAGGTTTCCGGTGCTATTTCATGAGCGAAAGCGACGGCGGCGGTGGATTGCGGCTGTACGACGTAGAAGCTAAGCAATCGCGTTTTGTTTACGGCAGTGTTAGAACGATTACCGTGTTTTTATTTCTTCTTTTTTGTCGCTACGTTTTCAGCGAACGCTACTACGTTTACACTTGGTCGCCTCGCCTGCATTGTAGACACTACAATTCACATGAGGTTGTTATTACTGATAAGACGCGATACCTTGGCTCACTTGAAAAACGAATGGCGCGAAGCGCAATGCGAGAGAATGTAGGGCAGGTGACGGCTCCTTTAAAAAAGCGCCGTGGAATCACACGTGTGCTGTACGAAATTGGCTGCATTCTACCTATTGATGGCACTGGAATGCGATCATCGGTGCAGAATGTTCGCTGTGTGCTTCTGCACCGATGATGACAAGCTTATCGTTTATTTTTTCACAAGTTTATCGTGCTGGTTTCAAAGTTTTACCAACGCTGACCCTTCACGTGGCCGACCCTGTGAAATCTATACGCCGGTGCGACAGCGCTCCCTCAAAATCTACTATATCAGCACATGGCACGTAAACGAAGCTACTGTGTCGAGAAAAAAACGTTGGTTCACGCGTCAACGCATGCAGGCGTTAGTGATCGGGACGTTATAAAGAAAGCGGTGTACTTACGATGAGCTCCACTTTGTAGGAGAAGCTTGTTGTCGATTGTCTGTGACAAACACTTGTCGCGTATGGGGACATTGTCCCACACAGCTGTGACATCGGACACATGTCCACTATTGTAAAGTGCGGCTCCTTTGCGCACACTGTTGCCGCAAAAGTAATTATCTGGGACGCGCACAACCGGCGAATCGCACGCGCGCAAATGAGGCGTCTGCTACGCGACCCGCGAGCGGCTCCAACGGCCGCCGCTACGCGGCTTTCAGTGGCGCCCCTATAGGCGCTGCGCATCGCGGATACTTCTTGCCATGGAAAGACTTTCTTTCGAACAATTAGGCATTGGGCCCTCCCCGAAAAAGCATCCTGGCTACGTGCCTGGTGGTGATGGTTTGCGAACATATTACGCCATCGTCGTTACTTGCGCAGTCAGGAACGCGGAGTTACGTCTTCAACGAAACACAAGCATTTAACATCCCATTCAGTAACGCTTCTGTCACAGCCACTTCACTCGCATGTTGCTGTTGACGATCGAAACATGAATATACAATAGAATGCACACGTATGCTTTTCGCAACGTCGAAGAATTCGACGTTGCGAAAAATTCGTCGACCAACAATGCCGTTCGGAAGGTACCGGTTAAGTACAAGAGAAGTTAGCCGAGAGGCGTGGATTGTGGCCGTGGCTGCACGTTCCATCGCTCTAACCATTTCGCTTCGCTGGTCGAGCTCGAGCGTGTTGGCGGCATGCGGCGTTCCATAATATCCACAATAATTGTGCTATATGCAATGCACAAGAAGAACTATGCTTTTATTTCGATCTCGCTCAAGGATATAATACATTAAGTACAATCAAAGTGACTTACGAGCGTGCGTCCCCTCGTGCGTTACTTACATTAACGCACGAGGGCACGTGAAGTGTCACGTCCCCTCGTGCAACGCGCGCCTCGTGAGTTAGCAGCTGATCATTCATCGTCGCTGTCACTCTCGGTGCTTTCACAGTCTTCTACGTCCAGTGAAAAATCCTCGTCGTCAAGATGGTTTCTTTCAACATCACTGCTGAAAGCAATCTGAAAATTTTCCTCCGCCGAACGACTTCGACCACTCCGCGTCACCATGTTTACAATTAGAGAGACATCTGGGCGCCGGAGAACATATTGCTTTCAAACCGGTCAACAAGCAAATCGCTTGCAGTGTGCTGCCACCCATCAACAAACGTACAAAAACAAGCGGTTCAGCACTGGCTGCGAAACCGACACACTGGTGAAGGACGGCGTTGAAAGCGTTCGCTCCACGAAAGGCGTCGAGCAGACGCGTCCACGAATGACTGAAACGTCACTCGCACGCTTTATAACAGCGCTTTCCTGACAAAGGATAGAGGCCCTATTTTAATGTATCGCCAACTTGAGATTGCTCAGTTATAGAAGAGCACATCTCGACCTCCCGCGTACAATGTTATGGGATTCATATTGCACTGCAAGAAACACTGACGAATGCTATATGTTTAGAAGAACAGACTGTTGGGCGAGTTGGTAATGCATTATGTGAAAACTGCGCGAAAAACGTAGACAAAGGGAGAAACGGACGACACAAGCGCATACTAGCAACTGAAAGTTTATTGAAAAAACACAGAATATGAAGAGCAAAGAGACCACGTGTGCAAGGTTAAACAGCAGACAAGAACTACATGTGCGCATCAAGATACGCAATCTCCGCCTCGTGCAACGCCACAGATGGCCTGGCAACACAACTATCTTCAGCTTTGAAGATAAAATGAGCTTCGACGATCTCACGTATAGTACGTTCCTTGTGCCTTGCCAGAACTTTTGTTCCGCTGAAAGTAAAACAATGCCGGTAAAACAGGGTGAGCTTCAACTGCAAATGTCAGACGCAAGGGCGTACCAACTCGTTTTTTGTTTGTAGCAACTTGCCTTTCTTGTTCACTTATTTTTCTTGTATGTCATCATTTGTACAGACCAATTTAAGCTGTACATAATGTCTCTTGTGTGTTCCTATTCTTTGTATATCTATGGTGCCTAATGTAACTAACAAAAATCCAGATCTTCGGTACCCATGCCTTAGCTATTGTCACGTGGTCGTGACGTCGACGAAGACAACAGTCAGCCCGTCCGAGATGAAACTGTTTATTTGGCCGAACTTGTGGCCGAGAAACTGAAAGTCAAACTACAGCAATACACTGATAGCGGCGAACAGAGCGTCCACCATCGATCAACTGACAAGCGGTCAAGCGCGTCGGCTTTTATACAGGCGCTATCGAACTTTCCAGCAATATCGCTGGTGGCGGCGTTATCTCTAGACAAAGCTGGAATATTCGCGTGCGGGGCGCAATCTTAACAAAACGATCTACTACAGTCGCGAAGCTTCTCGAACACTGTTTCGCGGACAGCGTCGAGCGTTGATAACCGTCCCTGCCGGTCAAACCCGAATACATCAAAACAAGACGAAGTGGGCGTGGCATTGCCCCCCTCTGAAAAAGCATCGTCCCGATGCTTGTGAAAAAACATAGAAGAGAAAAAAACAAGTGCATACACAAATAAATTACAATAACAAAGGAAAAAAAATAGAGTCCCCAGGTTCGCTAACGCGCAAAAAACGGCTTAAGGCGCACGACATGGACGACTTCAGGTCGTGCGCGGCGTCGCTGGGAGTTCGTAATGCCGTCCGGGATGACCTCGTAGTCAAGAGCGCCGAGGCGTCGAAGAACCTTGTATGGCCCGAAGTACCGCCGAAGGAGTTTTTCGCTAAGCCCACGTCGGCGTATCGGCGTCCAGACCCAAACACGGTCGCCGGGCTGGTATTCCACGAAGCGTCGTCGAAGATTGTAGCGACGGCTGTCGGTGTGCTGCTGGGTCTTGATGCGCAGGCGGGCGAGCTGTCGAGCTTCTTCGTCGGTGACGTTGGGTAGCATGGCGTCGAGCGTCGTCGCCGGGCTCCTTCCGTAGACCAACTTGTACGGCGTCATCTGCGTCGTTTCTTGGACGGCCGTGTTGTATGCGAAGGTCACATACGGAAGGATGGCATCCCACGTCTTGTGTTCGACGTCGACATACATGACCAACATGTCGGCGATGGTCTTGTTTAGCCGCTCGGTGAGGCCATTTGTCTGTGAGTGGTACGCTGTGGTCCGGCGGTGGCTTGTTTGGCTGTATCTCAGTATTGCCTGAATTAGGTCAGCAGTAAACGCCGTACCTCTGTCGGTGATGAGGACCTCTGGGGCGCCATGACGCAGGACGATGTTCTCAACGAAGAACTTCGCTACCTCGGCTGCACTGCCTCTGGGCAGAGCCCTTGTCTCGGCGTAGCGGGTGAGGTAGTCGGTAGCTACGACGATCCATTTGTTTCCGGTATTGGACGTCGGGAACAGCCCCAGTAAGTCCATCCCGATTTGCTGGAACGGCCGTCGAGGTGGCTCGATAGGCTGCAGAAGTCCGGCTGGCCTAGTGGGCGGTGTCTTGCGTCGCTGACAGTCCCGGCAGGTCTTTACGTAACGAGTGACGTCGGCGGAAAGGCGCGGCCAGTAGTACTTCTCCTGTATTCTTGCTAGCGTGCGGGAAACACCCAGGTGTCCAGACGTCGGGTCGTCGTGCAGAGCCTGGAGGACCTCTGGCCGCAATGTCGAGGGTACCACGAGAAGGCAATCGGCTCGAAGCGGTGAGAAGTTCTTCTTTAGGAGAACACCGTTGCGCAAGAAAACGACGTCAGTCCCCGCGTGAATACCTTCGGAACAACAGTGGTCCTGCCCTCGAGGTATTCCACAAGGCCCCTGAGTTCTGGATCCGCTCGCTGTCGTTCGGCGAAATCGTCGGCACTTATGATTCCCAAGAAGGAGTCGTCCTCCTTGTCGTCCTGCGGCGGTGGGTCGACGGGGGCGCGAGACAGGCAGTCAGCGTCGGAGTGTTTTCTTCCGGACTTGTAAACGACGGTAATGTCGAATTCTTGAAGTCGTAGGCTCCACCGTGCGAGGCGACCTGAAGGGTCATTCAAGTTAGCTAGCCAACACAATGCGTGGTGGTCGCTCACAACTTTGAAGGGCCTGCCGTAGAGGTAGGGGCGAAACTTGGATGCAGCCCAGATGATCGCAAGGCACTCCTTTTCTGTTGTGGAATAGTTCGTTTCTGCCTTTGATAGCGACCGGCTAGCATAACTGATGACCCTTTCCTGCCCGTCAGTCTTCTGCACAAGGACGGCGCCGAGTCCTACGCTGCTTGCGTCGGTGTGGATTTCCGTATCGGCGTATTCGTCCAAACGCGCTAGTATCGGAGGCATCTGAAGGCGTTGTTTCAGTTCTTCAAATGCGTCGATTTGCACCGTTTCCCACTTGAATGGCACGTCGGTCTTCGTGAGGTGAGTTAGCGGTTCGGCGATTCGTGAAAATTCCTTGACGAAGCGCCTATAGTAGGCGCACAAGCCGAGAAAACGGCGCACCGCTTTCGTGTCGGTGGGGGGCGGGAAGGCAGCGATGGCAGCTGTTTTCCGCGAGTCTGGGCGAACACCACCCTTGCTGATCACGTGACCCAAAAGCAGTAGCTCCTCGTATGCAAAGCGGCACTTCTCAGGCTTCAAGGTGAGGCCAGAGGTCTTGATTGCTTGTAGTACAGCGTCAAGGCGCCGGAGGTGTTCGTCGAAGCTTGAGGCAAACACAATGACGTCGTCCAAGTACACAAGGCAAGTCTGCCACTTCAATCCAGCCAGCACGGTGTCCATAACGCGCTGGAACGTCGCAGGCGCCGAGCAAAGACCAAAGGGCATAACCTTGAACTCGAAGAGGCCGTCTGGTGTTATAAAGGCAGTCTTCTCTCGGTCTCTCGTCGACTTCGATTTGCCAATAGCCGGTCTTGAGGTCCATCGACGAAAAGTATCTCGCGTTGTAGAGTCGATCCAGGGTGCCCTCTATCCGTGGGAGAGGGTAGACGTCCTTCTTCGTTATTTTGTTCAGGCGGCGATAATCGACGCAGAAGCGTAGGGTTCTGTCCTTCTTCTTCACTAACACCACGGGTGACGCCCATGGACTCTTCGACGGCTGGATGATGTCGTCGCGTAGCATTTCGTCGACTTGTTTCTTTATGGCTTCGCGTTCTCGCGTCGAAACTCTGTACGGGCTCTGCCGGAGTGGCCTGGCATTTTCCTCTGTTATGATGCGATGTTTTGCCACTGGAGTCTGGCGGATTCTTGACGATGACGATGATGATGATGATATATGGTGTTTTATGGCGCAAGGGCCACTGATGGCCAAAGAGCGCCAGGACCTGATACCGGACGTGACCAATGGTGATGTTAGGTGGCTGTATAGGGGCCTAGAATTCCTCGCGCTACAGGCGGGTAAAACATACAAGTAATAAAATTATGAGGGTGACGTGACATATGTGCATTGAGGCTCAATGATAAGTGGTCATGATATTAAAACTATGGATAGATGGCGTCAGCACGAATGCCTCGTCAACAGCCCTTGGGTCCAAGGGCCGCGAGGCAGATGCTGTCTTGAATGTAGCCACCGCAGCAGCAACCTCTACTCAGAGGTCGTGCTACGGGTTGCCTGGAAATATGACGTGAAAGGTATTTACATCTTTTAAGAACGCGAACAATGATTCATAATTAAATAGGGGTTCCCTACCAACGAACATGGAAGGATGTAGTGGGAGTTGCTGTCGGTAGGGTAATAAAAAGTGCTTTTTCCTGATTGCGTCTATTTCATTGCACTGGATCAGGATGTGGAGCACGGTGAGTAGTTCTCCACATCTTTCACACCTGGGTGGGTCACCGCCGGACAGAAGATATGTATGTGTGCTGTATGTGTGTCCTATTCTTATCCTGGTAAGTGTTACTTGTGTGCGGCGTGAGCTTGATATCGGTGGCCAGTTTCCAAGAGTCGGCTTGATAACATGTAGCTTATTATGTGTTTGTCTGTCCCACGAGCGCTGCCAATAAGCCCTGAGCTTTTGTTTTAGTAAGGGTTTAAGATCTAGTGCAGGAACAGCTATGGATGTATTGGCGGGACTGTGGTCGTGGGTGGATGCAGCTAGTTGGTCCGCCACCACGTTTCCGCCAATCTCGAGGTGTCCTGGTACCCAGCATATTACATGTTGTTTGAGTGTGTACACTGTACATAAAAGAGAGTAAAGCGAGACAAGAACAGGATTTCTGTGCTTTTTAAGAGTTTTTAAAGCTTTCACAACGCTTAAGGTATCAGTGTAAATTACTGCGTGGTGTAAGTTTATTTCTTTAATGTGTTTAACGGCCGCCAGTATCGCATAAGCCTCTGCTGTGAAAATGCTTGTGTTGGGGTGAAGGACACCTGCATTCGAAAAGTATGGACCGACCGCTGCGTAGGACACACCAGCGTGAGACTTTGAAGCGTCGGTATAAAATTCAGGAAAGGTGTATTTGTACTGCAGTTCGAGGAAGTACGTACGGATATGTGCAACAGGCGCGCGCTTCGTAACTTCCTCGAATGATACATCACAGTGTATCAGCTGCCATTGCCACGGCGGCAGTTGTACTGCGGGTGCCATCACATTGTGTCCAGAGAGTGGCACTCCGATTTCTTCGGCAAGACCTCGTACACGTAATGAATAGGGCACTCTCAATGCAGGACGGTTATGAAAGAGACCGGAATTAGACAAATCATTTGCAGCACTGTATGTGGGATGTTCACTGTTTGCATTGACCTTTAGAAAATATACGAAAGAAATGTAGCATCTCTGCAAATGAAGGGACCACTCATTTGATTCCACGTAAAGACTCTCTACGGGGCTCGACCGAAAAGCACCCGTAGAAAGGCGAATGCCCAGGTGGTGGACGGGATCCAGCATCTTCAATGCGCTCGGAGTGGCAGAGTGGTAGACTATGGCCCCGTAGTCAAGGCGTGTGAGTATGAGACTTTTGTACAGATTCATGAGGCATTTTCTGTCACTGCCCCATGATGTACGCGACAAAACCTTCAGAACATTCATAGTTTCCATACACTTGTCTTTCAGGTATTTTATGTGTGGTACAAAGGAAATCTTTGTGTCTAGTATAACACCTAGGAACTTATGCTCTGTTCTTACAGGCAGCGAATGGTCCTGCAGATATATATCTCGATCGAGGTGCAGGCCTCTCTTCCTAGAAAAAAGAACGCAGGTGCTCTTTTGTGGGTTAAGGGTGAACCCATTTTCGTCGGCCCATTTCGACACCTTATTAAGAGCAAGCTGAACCTGTCGCTCGCATATTGCTAAACTGCAGGATTTAAATCCGATCTGTACATCATCAACGTAAGTTCAATAGAACATATTGCGTGGGATACACAGGCGTAAGGAATTCATTTTTATAATAAAGAGTGTACAACTGAGCACACCACCCTGTGGTACTCCAGTCTCCTGGACAAATGGACGTGACAAAACGTTGCCGATACGAACACGGAATGTTCGGTTGGACAGGTAGCTCTCTATTAAGTTTAACATTTTCCCACGTATACCCATTTCTGAGAGGTCCTTCAGTATCCCAAACCGCCATGTTGTATCATATGCTTTTTCCATGTCAAGAAAGACAGAAAGGAAAAACTGCTTGTGCACGAACGCGTCGCGAATGTTTGTTTCAATGCGGATGAGATGGTCAGTTGTGGATCGACCCTCTCGAAAACCGCACTGATGTGGGTCAAGTAACCTTTTTGATTCCAGAAGATGTATTAGCCGACGGTTGACCATCTTTTCGAAAAGTTTACACATGCAGCTGGTTAAGGCTATGGGCCTGTAACTCGAAACGGAAGATGAATCCTTTCCCCGTTTCAGGATGAGAATAACGATCGCCTCTTTCCAAGAAGTAGGAATGTCACCGGAAAACCAGATGGTGTTGTACAGGGAAAGGAGGGTTTTTTGTGATTCGGGAGGTAGGAACTTCAACATTTCATATACCACACGGTCAGAGCCTGGGGCAGATTTGTTGCAGCAGTTTAGAGCTGAATGCAATTCAGCTATTTGGAACGGTTTATTGTATGCCTCGTATATTGCACATTTCCGTTCTAGTTTCTGTGCCTCAATTCTTGCCCTATAGCGTTGGAAGCTTTCGGAGTAGTGTAACGAGCTGGACACATGTTCAAAGTGTGCTCCCAGGAAGTTCACCTGGTCTTCCAGGGTGTCGCCTTGTGTGTTTACTAATGGGGGTGAATACGCTTCTCGCCCTCTTACTTTATTAAACCTATTCCAGACTTTTCCTTCGTCTGTATACGAGTTTATAGTAGACAAAAACCTCTGCCAACTCTCTTTTCGCGCCTGTCGGCGTGTCCTCCTGCCTTGGGATTTTATATGTTTAAAATTCTCTAAATTCTCCGCTGTCGGAGAGTCCCTAAGCATCCTCCACGCTTTGTTTTGCTTGTTGCGTGCTTTCTTGCATTCGTCGTTCCACCAGGGAACACGCCGTTTGGGACATGTGCTGCTCGTTTCGGGAATGCATTTCGAGGCAGCATAAATTATAAGAGCTGTAAAATACTTTACAGCATCATCTATGGTTAGTGCGGACATCTCAGCCCATGTCACGTGAGTAAGATTTCGGTACTCTTCCCAATTGGCTGAGTCGAGCTTCCGGCGTTACTAGGTGACCTCCAGCTGTCCGGATTTCGGGGCCTTCCCAGGCGGTCTTGACTTTCTTCAGCTTCGTCGCGAACGGTCCACTGATGACAGAATAGTCGGCTCCAGTATCGACGAGAACGGTGACGTTGTGGCCGTCGATGAGAACGTCGAGGTCACTCGTTCGTTGCCTACCGTTTCGATTTGGTCGCGGCGTCGGATCACGGCTACGTCGGTTTGTCCCGCTGCTTCGACGTTGCGTCGTCAGGTCTTCTTCGGGCCGTGAAGTTTCGACGTCAGGGCCTCGCTCGGCTGGCGGCGTGCTCTTTAGATTTCGTTGCGGCGTTGTCGTCGGCGGCGGAGGATCTTCGGTATTTCGTCGTACAGCAACCGCACCTCCATCGGTTGCTGCCCTTACTTTTCCGGATACGGGCTGGGTGACCGGCCTCGCGTTGGGCCAGTGTATGGTCGGCGTTGGGGGCAGACGTAGCGGCCTGGCGACGGCGAACGGGAAGGTTGTCGGGGCGTCGGGCGTCCATTGCGTTCCCGCGAGGTAGTCGGCGATGTCGCGTGGTCTTTCCCTCGCTGTGGACGCGGCGCGTTGATGGCGAACCCACGCAGTCCCATCTGTCAGTACTAGCAGCGGCGGTAAGTGTGGCCAGCCTCCCCGCAATGGTAGCAGAGTGGGCGGTGGTCGGGGGCGCGCCAAACGTCGGTCTTCCTCGGCGTGTATAGCTGGCCGGCTGGCGGGCGGTATGACGTCGGTGGCGGCGGCGGAACTGCTGGGACGGCGCGGCGTCTTGTCGTGGGCGAGGAGGGGGTTGTTGCGTCGGGCTGCAGCGGCATAGCTCACTGCTTGCAGCTGCGGCTGCGCTGACTCGGGGGTGCCCAGAGACTGCTGGATTTCCTCTCGGACGACGTCAGCGATCGAGGCAACTTCAGGCTGTGGTAAGGGTAACAGCTTGCGCAGTTCTTCCCGCACGATCGCTCGGATCGTTTCACGCAGGTCGTCGGAGCCGACGGCATGAACAGCTGGGCTGTCTCGAATCCATCGGCGATGGCGGTTGCGCATTTCCAGCGTCTTCTCAATCGTCGTCACCTCTGAGATGAATTCTTGGACTGTCGAGGGTGGGTTCCGCATCAGCCCAGCGAAGAGCTCCATGCTTTACCCCTCGCATGAGCAACCTGACTTTCTTGTCCTCAGGCATGGCTGGGTCAGCGTGGCGGAACAGTATGGTCATTTCCTCTCCAAAGATGGCAACACTTTCATTTGTAAGTTGGACCCGCGTCTCTAGCAAGGCTACGGCCCTTTCTTTTCTGACGACGCTTGCAAACGTCTGCAGGAAAGCGCTGCGAAAGGCGTCCCAAGTTCGAAGAGTGGACTCCCGGTTCTCGAACCAGGTCCTTGCTGCGTCTTCAAGGTAAAAGTAAACGTGGCGCAGCTTGTCCTCTGAGTCCCAGTTGTTGAATGTTGAGACCCTTTCGAAAGTCTCGAGCCAGGTTTCCGGGTCTTCGAATGACGACCCGCGGAAGGTTGGCGGCTCCTTGGGCTGTCGGAGTAGGATCGGCGCAGGCTGCACGGGGTCGGTCATCGTGGCTGCGGTCGGTGTTGGAACCTGGGGCTGCCTGGTTTGTTCGGGAAGGAGCCCGTGCTCTAGCTGCAGTCCCTTCTGCCTACGGCTTGTTCGACGATCCGGGTTTTCTTTGCCGTCGTCCTCCTCGCGGCTTGGGCTTGGGTCAGCGCTTCGCGGGGGCGTCCGGATCATGAAAGAAACACCACCACCAGATGTCACGTGGTCGTGACGTCGACGAAGACAACAGTCAGCCCGCCCGAGATGAAACTGTTTATTTGGCCGAACTTGTGGCCGAGAAACTGAAAGTCAAACTACAGCAATACACTGATAGCGGCGAACAGAGCGTCGACCGTCGATCAACTGACAAGCGGTCAAGCGCGTCGGCTTTTGTACAGGCGCTATCGAACTTTCCAGCAATATCGCTGGTGGCGGCGTTATCTCTAGACAAAGCTGGAACATTCACGTGCGGGGCGCAATCTTAACAAAACGATCTACTACAGTCGCGAAGCTTCTCGAACACTGTTTCGCGGACAGCGTCGAGCGTTGATAACCATCCCTGCCGGTCAAACCCGAATACATCAAAACAAGACGTGGCACTATTGCAAGGCGTGGCACTATTGCAAGGGCAAGATGAGGGCCCTTACACAAAAATTTCAAAGTCAAGGTACTTGTGTTGTTCCACTCTCCTATTTATCTCTAAGTGAGTATTAGTAAGGGATGTTGCCCTGAACATATTGCAATGTAAGCATGAGTGTTCGTCTCAGATGGCAGCACCTCGTGACATTGTCAACAATATCATCAAAGGCGTACCAACTCGTTCGCGAGTGGGGGGGGGGGGGGGGGGGCTGGCGTCGCTCACTCTGTCCGCCGTATAATATATATATATATATATATATATATATATATATATATATATATATATATATATATATATATATATATATATGATGAAGAACCTGCTATGACTCTAGTGCCTTAAATTCTCACTTATTAAACAAAACATGTGGCTGACAAAGCAAGGTACTTCGCAGAAGTCTTCAGGATAAGCCGAGTGCCAATTTCTTTACCGTTAGAGCCCTCTAATATAAAGTCTTTCTTAAGAAGACCAAGTTCAGTCGCTTAACGCTTAAGCAAACCACATTGAGCTGGTTGTGTATAGTTATAAAATTATAAATGACTACGCATTTATATACTAGGTGTCGTTCCTTGCCCTCCTACTTTTCCCAGCTTGGGTGGGGGGTGGACGGAAAAGCGGTGAAATGGCCCTTTACTGCTCCGGTCCGGTTCCTTCAAGTAAATAGCTTACGTGAACTGTGTAAGCTCAAATTTTCCCTGAAAAATTTGGGCGATTATAACGCTAAACTATCCCGCATTGTTTCCTTCCGTATGGGCCGTTAGCTGTTAATGATTGGTCGAAATTTTCTGGGTCATGCTCACAGCACCTGCTCGTAAAACGACGCAACAAATGACGCGTAAGTGATCCACCGCGTAATTACCACGTGCGCATGACTGCGTAAAAAATAATAATGATGAACTATTTTCAATACGGCGTATTGTTTGTCATTGGTTCTTCGCTACTCGTCAAAATTTTTCAATGTGCCATAAATCGCCTCCTTGTTACGCGACGTCACAAGTTTGCGGAAATTCGCGGCGTGAAGATGAAGTGTGCACAATAAGCAGCACATTACTCATTACTGTGCTGAACAATAACTCATTTTCTTTTTTTCTGAATAGCCAGACAGTGTCTCTTTCTGAACGTAATTTAGGAACCCACCAATCACATTGCCCACCAATCACATTGGCAGCGGCTGCTTATAGCAGCGGGCGAGATGGATTCATACGTGTATAATAGATACTTTCAGTTGTAGTATAACGATGTTGAGCTGTTTTTGCGCGTGTACAACTCTCTGTGAACTCTTCGTTGATGACAAAGAGGTAGAGAGAGAAATAAGCATTATTAGGAACAGACAATCCTTTGCGGGTGGGCAGCCTTCTTAGTCCAGAAAACCGTGGACGCAGATCATCTCCCTAGTGAAGTAGATCAAGTAACGGGGCAAACTTGAAAGATGGGCTTCTTAATGTACTCGAGTCCACTGCCTTGTTACAAGCCGCCGAGATTGCTGCAGGCTACCATATGATAAGCAAAGTGAAGCAGGCTAATCGGAGACTAAATCGGGAACCTTCTTTAGCTCTTCTGGCTAGGCACAACTAAAATACTGAACACTTCTGCACACTCATCAACTCACAGCAGCTTGAATATGGAGCAGTGGCGATGCTATTCGTTTTCAAAGAAAGAAACTGAATTTCCTGAAAAAGGAGAGCGTTTGATCGGGCTATAAAACGTTTACTGGTTCCTGCCCATATTTGCGTCGCGGATTACTTAAATTTCACGCCAGGCAGAACAATATAAAATCATAACAGATTGCTGTAATGTTATAGAGCCCCTGCTGAGCGATAGCCTCCTCTGCAATGCTCGGGCGGAAGGCGCGAAAGCGTGGAATAGGCAGCTCGCACTGCAGAGAGCCTACAGTGCGTGGTCATGACACACGGAGGACAGTCGTCACAGCAGAATCGTAGGACAAATTTTGTTACATAATTACGTTATTGCTGCGTTCAAGTAAAACTTTGCCTGACGTTAGTTTCCCAGTCTGCAGCCGACAATAACCACTGTCGAAAGTGGGGGGCGGAGCCCCCCCCCCAACATTTTTCAGTGGGGGGGGGGGGGGCTAGCGCCCTCCTTGCCCCCCCCCCCCGGTAAATACGCCTATGATCAGACGATAACATTTAACTAACCTACGTGGCCACAGAAAGCCTCGCGAAGCAGATAGTATGTGTACGCTGTGGGCTAGCATTGAAAGCGCGAGTTGCCACGTATTTGCACGAAAACTTCGCGTCTCGCAAGAACGAATGAGATTTCTCGTGTCACGGAGGGCCCGGTTTGTTCACTGGTGCAGGAAGCATGCAAAGTCGTAGTGTTCCTTTCTTGCCAACGCGTTAACACTGAGACTATAGCACAGCCGAACAAGGGAGCGACTGCGTAGTGCTGCCATTTTTTCGTCTACTAACCCTCCTCGAGAGGATGCTCCTGAATTCCGCTTGGCGGCGCGACAGTCTATGGGCATTTAAAGCCCCTCAAGGGTTTTATGCACTCTAGTTTTATGGGCATTGCGAATCTAGGCGCTCGACCTGCGCGCTCGTTTCGTCTTGGCGGGGTTCGCGAGATTAAATTAATTTAAAACTCGGCGTTGGCATGCCTTTACGGTTGTGCTTCGGCCTTCCAAAATATGTTGCAAATGCTTTATTATACATGGGAGCGCGAACGCCACCCCTTTTATGCCGATTTAACCTTCATACGGTTCAAAGGGGTAGTGAATGAAAATTTCTTAACCTCTGTTTTTTGCTTTTACTCAATGGCTACTGACTCGTTAATAGTGGTAACGAAACTCATTTTCCCCAGGGCGAGACGAATGTTTAATTATATGCTCGTATGTTACGACCGGATTCAGTTTCGATTTCGAAGAGCGCTCAGGCGTCCCATGACGTACTCGGCCTACTCGTGAACAAATACTGTCGGGTGACCGCGAATACCAGTGACGTATACGTCACTGGCCACCTTCTGCCATGTTGTCAGCGCTGCTGTTTCGCCAGATGTGTTGAGCGCTGCGAGTGCTTGTTTCCTCGATCGTCAAACTACGTTGCTTATCTAGTGCGGCGATTGACGAAGGAGCCGGGAGGAATGTAAAAATCAGTCGGAAAAGCTCGATTCACTTCGCGAATCTCACCGATGGCTGCGATTTTGTTCTTGTTGTCGTCGTCCAATTGAGGTGACATGAAGCTTTCCGTGAGGCTTGGAGCAGCCGCAGTATTAGTAGTGCTGAGACATTTTCGCTCCGATCATTTGTAAAGCAGCAGGTTGAGAAGTGACGAATGAAGCAGTGAAATAAAAAAAAGTCACAGTTTCGTCGCAAGGGTGAAGCAATGAATGCGATAGCAGGAAACTAATGCTATACGAAGTGAGGCTCGCCAATGGATACTCTCAGTTTGAACAGCGCTCCTGTTGCAAAGGCGGCCGAAGCAGCGAAAAAAACTAGCGTGCTTCAAGTGTCGAGCTGTGACACTTGATAGTTCGCGCTCATCGTCTGTTTGTTCGTTTAGCGGCGTCCCTTGAGATCGAGTGACTTCCGTACGCTCCGTAACATGAGCGCGGATACCACGGTGAAAGCTTGAAACAACCCTCTTCCCCTCACCACCAGAAAACCACGCGAGCAGACAGCGGAAGGGCAAGGTTCTCCCTGCGCAATAAGAAGAAGCGAGCGAGCTCGCCGACGACTTTTAAATGCGCCCGTCGTTCTCCTAACGCCATCTCGCTGGTAATGAAGAAACGCTTATAAGCGCAGCCGTCTCTGAGTCCGTCCAGCGGTAAATGGTGTGTATATAACGCTCGCCGTTACCTACGTGGAGGATCTGCGTTTCGTGGCGTAGTGGCTGCGCCACTCGCTGCGGAGCAAGAGGTCCCTGGTTCGATTCCGCGCTTCGGGAGCATTTTTCTGAATTATTTTTCTTTGGGGCTTTTATATATATATACATACTTATACATATACGGTGCATGACGACGACGGCGACGGCAAAATTCAGCCGAGACTGTCCATATAATTGCTATCGCAATAAAATGTGCGCTCTGTGTGTATGCGTAACATGTAAGTGGCGTGATGTACGCTTTACTGACTCGTATTTAGATAGAACGGGCAAAGCGGCGTTATAAAGGCATACCAATCCCACATACGTACGTCGGACCGCCGAAGCAGTTCGCTCTGTCCACTACGCAGTACGATCCCGGCAGTAGAGAGCTTTAGTTCGTCTGTACATTTCTAACTGGTGCGGATACCCTGTTAGTGTGTACTAGAACTACCGAGTGGTGTGACCGCGCCTCGCCGCATGATGCCTTCCGCCGCGTCGACCGCAGCGGCGGTGCTGCAGTCGCTCACTACTGAAGGCTGTGGAGATAGGTTTGCGAGAAGTTTACGAGGCGACCAGGAAGGGACGCGACGTTCTCCACTGCCGCAGCGAACAAATACGCCGGGTTCGTTGACTCTCCGACACGGCGCAGAAAAGGCACTCGAGGCAGGTTGTCAACAAACACGGGTTTATTAACCCAAGAGGCAGCACAGTGCGACAATCGCGGGATTGCGGGCCGTCAAGGTAACTCCGCAAGACCCTTCGAGTACGCTTGCCTGCGGCGCTACGGTTACCACACAAAGGGGTAACCACCGTAGCGCGCGAACGAGAAGTCCCCTGCAATGGCAACAAACGACCACCTCGTTGCAGGCGGTGCGAGCATCTCCCGCGGCGAGCAGGCGCCAGACATCAGCAATCTGAGGGGGGGTGGGGTGTCACGGGCGACCAATGAAGACAGGCGAAGCGCCGTGAGTCCGTGACGTGTCAGGGGGATGTGTCTTCGTATACCTCCCATTGATACTTAGGGCTGTGCAGCGCTCACAAAAAGGGACAAGGAACAGAAGAAGTACACAGGACAAGCGCTGACTCTCAACTGAATTTTTTATTCCGGAAAACACAAAAAAGTAAACATGAAGAAAAATCGAGTCACGTGACTTGTGCTCCAGGCGAAAAACTAAACGAACATTCATGGCTGTTGCCCCGTAACATAGCATGCGCACGACCACTTTTAAGTCACATTTTCGCACGTGCTGACCAAGAACTCGTATTCGCTATCACAAAGCTTTATCGATGGCTGGCTAACGCATGTTTCGTAGCTTCTTCTAATGTGGAAGGCCTCAATAATTTCTCGGGCAAGCTGCTTCTTGTGCTTGGAAAGAACCATGGTGTCAGTAAAGTGCGGGGTACACCCGCACTCCCGACAATGATCTGCTAAATGAGAATGCGTGTCTTGTGTCAATGAACGCTTGTGTTCTCCCAAACGAACATTCAGACACCTTCCACTCTGCCCTATGTAGGATCTACCGCACGACAACGGGATCAGATACACGATTCCCACCTCGCAGTCAACAAACTTGGACGTGTGTTTAGTACCACATTCGCTGTTGGTTTCTTTCGACCCACTCGGCTGCGCGCACTTGTTCACGCGGGCACACATGCCAGACAACTTATTTGGGGAGGAAAAGACGACGTCCACACCGTAGCGCTTAGCGACGTTTTTTAGGCCATGTGACAACTTGTGTGCGTAGGGTAAAACAGCGCACCTTTTTCGCTTACGGCTGCTTTCAGTTTTTGCAGTCTCTTGCTGCGCTGACTTCTTGGCCCTCATCAATTTTTCGCACGCCTTTGCGATTGCGACGTCCGGGAATCCTGCTCTCCTTAATCTAGCCACTTGTTCGTCGAAACTATAGGGGTATTCAGACGGAGGAGAAATGCTCGGGGGGTAAAGGCGGAGCCTAGTGACGTCAGCTCGCGAGGAGAAGTCTCCACAAATGCCCCCCACTCACACGGAAGAGGCAAACGGAGGGGGAGACCAGTGTTACTAGACTACTCTGGTGGCTTGCACCACCCGTTTGACGAGCTGCTGACGACGAGCTGCAGACGACCATCCAGCTGCAGACTGGACACCCACTGCCGCTCTCTGCAGGAGCAAGTGCAACAATGTGGCCAAACAAGAGCCCGAAATTCCGCCACATCCCCCACCGCAGGGGGATCGTTTGTCCTTTCGGGGAAAACGTCCCCGTCTCCTCCGAGGAGGCGCGGGGGGGTCACGCCCACTCGCTAATGCGTGACGTCGCGGTCACGTGATACGCCATCCCCCCGTCTCCCCCGAGCATTCCTCCCCCGTCTGAATACCCCTTATGGCGGAGGCCGTGTACGCATGTTCTTTCTAGGGCAGAGCGGATGCACGAAAGTGCTATCCCCTGTTTGATAAGCTTGGAATGGCTGGAACTGAAATCAAGCAATGGTTTCATGGTTCTTGGGAAGTATCGCCAACAAACATGAGTGGGTAAAAAAGTCATTTTCAAGTCTAGAAACTGAATTGACTCTTCTTTCATCAATTCAACCGTAAATTTAAGCCCAAGCCCACATTCCTTAAAGACTTTGAGAATGTCTATGCTGCCTCTCGTGTAATCGGGGCTGTTGAAGAAGACCAAAAAATCATCAACATACCGGTACACATGACCTACCATGCCACTTAAGCGCTCAGCCAACAACCTATCTACCCTGCTCAAAAACATTTCACTGAGTACCGGGGCCACCCTAGACCCTATACAGACGCCACTTTTCTCTATGTACAGGTTGCCTTCATGTTGTACAAGGGTAGACCGAAGGTAAACGGACAGGAGTTCAAGAAAGGCCTCTACTGAAATTTTACATCTCTCATAAAATGCATACTCATCATTGAAGTCACAAATGCACATTTTGACACTCTTCATAAGTTCATCGTGTGGAAGCGAGTAGAAGAGGTCTTCAACATCAACGCTGATGGCCTGGCAATTCCCTGGGTTGTTTTCTCTCAAAAAGTTTGTTAATTCTAATGAATTGGCTACCCGAAAGGGGTCTTCGATGTGCAAGGAGGCCAGATGCGCCTGCAGGTAGCCTGACACTACATGTTGCCACGTAGCCTTTTCAGTGACGATTGCCCTGAAAGGAATGTCTGGCTTGTGGGTTTTCGCTGAAAAGAAAACTTCCCGGAAACCTTTGCCCGCCTTCTTTACTCCCGCTGCCAACTTTTCTAACTTTAAGCCGGTTAACAGCGCCAAAGCACTTTTCTTCACTTTTGAGAGTTTTTCAGTAGACTGCACAAAATTCTTTTCAATGGCTTGTTCCGCTTTGCGCTTGTACAGAGCCTCTGGTAGTATCACGAAGAAACCTTCTTTATCTGCCGTTGTAAGTCTATGACCTTCATTCACAAGAAATTTGACTACCGAAGACAGATTCACTGACTTACGTTCCTTGCCATGAGTTCGCTTTACGACTTCCACACACTCGATCACGCAGCGAGGTCGCAGGTCCTCTGGCACTCTTGCTGAAACGTCTCGCGAGTGCAGAACTTTGTCCACCGGAGAAAGTCGTGGCTCCGTGGCGAACTTGGGGCCTTTTTGCAGAATGCTGGTGCAGATTTTCAGTACCGTGATGTCGCCCAGTGCCAGTACCTTTCCCTTCTCAGTCATGCTGCTATTCTTGGGTGGTGGGCGAGGTCTCGTTGATAACCACAGAAATTCGGTAGTTTGGTCAGCGATGCGGCACCAGTCACGATACATACGCTGCTGTCTCCGATGAGTGTGGTCCTTGGTCTCGTGCTGCCCGCAAATGATACGTAGTTGGTCCTGGTAGAATCTTGCATTCCTCCACCATTCCGAGGACATGACACTGCACAACCGTCGGGCGTGGCCTGCTGAAGGCTGGAGGGGGCCGAAGGCTAGTCGAGCAGTGGGTGGGCATGCACCTTGTCGTTTGTGCCATGTCGCAGTCCTTGCGTTGCAAACACAAATGGCTATTAAAGATGCCAATGTGGCTGGATTGGAAATGTTAAAACACTGAAAAGAGCTCTGTGTACTAGAAATAAAGCGCTGAGCGCTGCACAGCCCTAAGTATGAATCAATACCAACTCGCTCAATTTTCTCTTCTAAGTCAGTTTACCTCCCATTGGTTCGTGAAATTCAAACGCTCCGCCAAAGCTGGCGCTGAGAGCGCCAAGAGACCCATTGAGTTACGGCCCTTGCGGATGGCGGCGATGCAATGGCGGCGATCACGTAGCAATTACGTTGCTTACGTCGTCAGGGCAACAGTAACAACAGCCGCTCGCTTTTTCTCGCTCCCTCTAACTCCCACTCCGCGCGCCGTTTTTGTTTGCTTTTTTTTTGCGCGCGCTTGCATCTTTTTCTCCCCCATGAGGCGCGCCGTGTTTCTTTTATTTTTTTTTTGTTGCCCAAGCACGTTTCTTTAACAAGAAAGTGTTTTATGCCGGGGCCCACCACGGCTCCACTGACATATTTCCGTCACGGATATGACGTTGTAAAATATACACTAACAGATGGCAAAGAAAAAACTAGAAGAAAAATTCCGTTACCGCGCGTCGAACCTACGACGCCTCAGTCCGCAGCGCGCGGCGCGAAAGCACTCGGCCACAGAGCGTACGCTCTACAGCTTACTAACGGCGAGCTATTTATATACACCATTTACCATTGGCTTCAGCATGTTCTTGTTATTGCGAGATGGCGCGACGGGCGCGCTTTAACGGTCGTCGCCCCGCGCGTTGCGATGCGAGCTTGCCTTTACAAGGGGAGGGGGTATCTCGTGTGCGCGCGCTTAACTCGTGATGGGGGCGTTTTGTACGTCTTGTGCTTTCACCTCAAGTTTCCGTTGACGTTACAGAGAGCACGAAGGCCACTTCGCTCGCTGCAGCGGCAGCGTTTCCGAAAGGAGCGCGCTGCTCACACACAAAGTAACAGTTGTGACAGTTGCTAGTTCGTGCTCGTCCTGTGTATGTTCTTTTCGTGCGTCCTTTCTGCTTTAGAGCACGCTGCAAGTTTCGAGCTGCTTGCCGTTTTTCGCGTGACATTACAATTTGTTGCTATAGCATTCATTCCTTCGCCCTTGTGGCGAAATAATGCACAATAAACACTCAACTACCCTGTGAAGACACGTTTCACTTTCGTGTTATACTGATTCCTATGAAGGGGATCAGCCATGTTATTTTCTTACGCGCGTGCGTGCTGTGCATCGCCGCGCATTCGTGTTTGCCTGTTCGCTCGTGGTACGCGGCGCGTTTGAATGCATGCAGCCAGCATGTGCCAGAGCATAAAGGTTGAATTCCTCCCACAATATTTCAAACTATTTTTTAGCTACGGTAAACTTTCCTGACAATCAGTTAGCACAAAATATTGCATTTCACTAAATGGTATCTTTCTACGAAAAAATCCGCAATGTGGACCATATTGTCCATCTTTAAGGTAGCATAAGAAACTCAGGAGAAGGTAAAAGTTCGTAAAACTTAAAATTTTAAGTGAAAAGTCTACGATCGTCCTGCGGGGAAAATTTCGTCCTAACCTAATTTAGAAAGAACATATTTTTTGACAACGCGTTTTACGAGCCATAGTTTCGAGCTTTCCTAAAAACTTGACATGCGGCTTGCGCACTGCAAAATTCTTTTCGCAAAAAAAATGTCCGCGAAAGACTTCTAGCTTTGGATAGATAGTCCTCAATTTTTTTTTTCAATTAAATCGCAGAATGGTCGATCGCCAAGGTCGGGACAGTTGGCATGGAATCACCCATATATCATTGCATATATACTCCCACTCCTGCCAAAGCCCTAATGGGCTGCAGTATGTACAAATAAATGAAAAAAAAAAGTAAAAGCATGAGTGTGCATGAGGATTTCTGGCAACAGGTAATGTCCTCTTCTATCTTCGTCTGTTCTCGTGTTTCGGGGTATTCAAGGTAAAATTCGTTTTCTCTTTTGGTTCGCCCCGTCCTCATAGGCTTCCTTCTATATTTTATTAAATTGACGCATGTCCACGCGCAGAACGGAAATTATAGAACGAATTATTAAACATATTACCAGCCCTAGTACCGCGAATTCGAACGGAGATATCAGAATTAACTAGTCCACAAATTGAAGTAAACGTTTTCCTGCATACAGTGACCTGCGTTTCGCATGCGCGCGCACCTCGCCGCCGCAGAATTAAGCGAGCTCAACTTGTCGTTGCCTAAAACAACAAAAGGCCTGATAATTCAGGCAAACGATGCCGAGTGAACGATGTGATTGAGCGATGCGGTAAGCGTGAAAACATCTAAGCTCGTTCGACTGGAAATGCAGGTCACCACATACTGTATGTGTGACTTAAACAAAAGACAAGTTCAGAGGAAGATGGATGATCTCAGTAATTACTTGTCGTCGAAACAAGGAATTTCGCTTGCAGCCAGGCGTTTTGACAAGAGTCCTTGTCTTCGTCAGGGCTACACCTTTGCTCCAGCGGCAGCTTTTGTTTATGTATCATATAGCGATTTACTGATAGTACAGAATGCAGAGCAGATAAGTGTAAAATAAATAAATAAAATAAGCGACCGACTTACCTTCGCTGTAGACCTTATTACAGTGCTATTGTAAAAGAACAAACACGTCCGTTCATTTTGTATAGGAGCAGATTCCACGCTACTCGTCGACCCATGTGTTCAGAAATAGTCCCGAGGCTTTCTGCAACTCGTCTCCCGTCCAAGCAATCTCTACAGGTGGAAAAAACACGACCACTCGGCCTCCTTTTTCCAGCACGTGTATCGCAGCACGCACCGTCAGCGCGGACGTTTCAGTTTACAAGCAAGTCTAGACTTTGAGGCACGAGTGAGCGGCGAACCTGGCTCCTGGAGTTCGTCTCCTCTGGCAGGCCGCGCAGTTGTGTTGTGAAGATAGCCTGCGTCCCCCCCGTCCGTGCATGCTTGGTAGTTCTCGCATTATTTGCGCACCGAAGAGGCGCATTTGTGGCGTTAAAGCTATACTGGAGCAGTGTTTTGCTAGGATTATGTTCGTCTTCCAATCTGTCTTTCTTTTTTTTTTCGTTCTTGTTCATTCACTCGCACGAAGCCATGCCAACTTCTATCGGCGGAATCAGCCAACCTGCGGCGCGAATGATATGAAATGAATGGAATAGCGAGAAAACAATTCGTACAAAGTGCGATCATTTAACATGCAGAAATAGGCTGTTAAGGAAAACAAATTCTCGCAAACTAGGCACTGTGCCAGGACATGAGAACCCTGCATTGCCTTCATCGCTCGGTGTTTACAGCCAGACGACGGAGGAAAAGTGAAAGGTATAGGGAAAGATTGAGCTTAAGCGTATACCCTCGTAAACTGAACTATTTTAGGGACTTGTGCATGCAAACATAACAGCAACGCCTCTACGCTCTGTCATCACCAATAGAGCACGTTCACGTAATTCAGCTTCGCCTATAGCAGTCGCTAGCGCACAGCCGCCATGCTTGTAAAAGCGTAGCCACAAAAGGCTTCGTCAGATATTAAGCAATTAGGACGTCGCACTTCCTTCCATCCGATGCTCCGAAATTTCATAGTGCTCGTAGCACCGCAATACATATTTGCCGCAAAGACACAGCAATACGTCAAATACTATCTGCGCTAAGGAGGCCTCGAAGTTCGTAGCGCCACGTCAAGCTACCGGTATTAGCCAGTTGCGAGTGTTCTGCTAGAGAGATGAAATGACTGAAATTTCTGTGATCTTCACGAGAGCAGCGGAGGAGGCACAGTAAACGCTGTTGTACCTGCGATATCCTGTTATCAGTAATGTGCTTCGACCACCTGCACCTCAACTTCGTCGACAAAGCGTGAGAAGTGGCGGAAGCAGCAATAAATTATGGGATTTTACCTCACGTGCAAGATTGTTGAAGCAGTCTAATAACCTAAGGAACGGCGAAGGACTCCACTACAGGGAGATCTCGCCTTTCCACGGCAGTCTTTGTTATTAAATTTATTATTATTATTATTATTATTATTATTATTATTATTATTATTATTATTATTATTATTATTATTATTATTATTATTATTTTGCTGTGTTGGAGGCTACAGCAACGACGAGAACATGCGCCATTCCCTTACACTTTGCACGTAATGAGCGGCTAGGTGAAAGTTAAAGAATATACGTGAGAGCTGTATGCTGCTTATCAAGTACTGCATATGAATATTGCGCTTATCTATCCGAATTTTAGATGACATCATACCTGTTTTGACTAGGTCGTGCGATTTTCTCAGTACTGAACCTGAGCAGAAGCGAGATAAGCACAGCACGAGCACTTTCGTCCAGCCTATGCATGGCGGAATCCAAACACTACACTTATCGAATAGAATATTCCGGGAAGTCTAAATGAGTCCCTATTCTCAGACTACTTCTGCGAGCTTAGGGCAGATATACCTCGCGGCGTTTATTAACTCCAGTGCATCGATATGACGTTGTTTCTCTAATTTCCGCCGCATGATAAGTACTTCTGTTGCAGCGATGGCGTAGTGGGTTGCAGCGATGGCGTAGTGGGTAGAACATCAGCTTCGCATGCAAGAGGTCCGTGGTTCGAATCCCGGTGCCGGACAATTCCCAACCGGATTAAAAAAAAAAAATCCGCGTGATGATGGAATTGTGTAAAAAGGCCTGGGGTGCAGCCTCACTGGCGACCACAGCCAGCAATGCACTCCCTCACCAGAGCAGGATTGGCCACCCTGGTGTAGTACTTGGCCACTACCTCCCACATGAATACACCAATTAACCCTCGGCCCTCAGTCCCCAGCGGCTGCGAAGCAACTGACCAAGGCGGCGGTCAGACCTGCGACGCAGCAGAGGGTGCTAAGAATCTCTGGGTCCGGACAGGCCGTCATTGGAATCTGAACTTGGCTACATATAACGCTAGAACTTTATCTAGTGAGGCGAGTCTAGCTGTACTATTCGAGGAATTAGAGGGTGTTAAATGGGATGTAATAGGGCTCAGTGAGGTTAGGAGGCCACAGGAGGCTTATACAGTGCTGAAGAACGGACACGTCCTATGCTATCGTGGCTTAGCTGACAGAAGAGAACTAGGAGTGGGGTTCCTTATTCATAAAAATATAGCTGGCAATATAGAGGAATACTATAGCATTAATGAGAGGGTGTTATGTATCGTGATTAAGTTTAATAAGAGGTACAGGATGAAGGTGATACAGGCCTATGCGCCTACATCCAGCCATGATGATCAACTGGTTGAACGCTTCTACGAAGACGTAGAATCAGCAATGAGTAAGGTAAAGACACAGTATACTGTACTGATGGGCGACTTTAATGCAAAAGTAGGCAAGAAGCAGGCTGGAGATCATGCAGTTGGGGAATATGGCATCGGCTCTAGAAATGCCAGAGGGGAGTTACTAGTAGAGTTCGCAGAACGCAATAATTTACGGATCTTGAACACCTTCTACAGAAAACGGACTACTCGTAAGTGGACGTGGAGGAGTCCTAATGGCGAAACTAAAAATGAAATAGACTTCATAATGTGCGACCACCCGGGCATTATACAGGATGTAGAAGTAGTTAACAAGATCCGATGCAGTGACCATAGAATGGTAAGATCTAGAATTCAACTAGACGTGAGGAAGGAACGGCAGAAACTGATACGCAAGAAGCCGATTAATGAACTAGCTCTGCGAGGGAAAGTACAGGAATTCAGAGTTTCACTTCAGAATAGGTACGCGGCTTTAACCGAGGAAACCGACCTTAGCATTGACGCAATGAATGATAATCTGACTAGTATCATTAAGGAGTGTGCAGTGGAAGTCGGGGGTACAGTCGTTAGACAGGACACTGGTAAGCTATCCGAAGAGACGAAAAACCTCATTAAGAAACGTCAAGCTATGAAAGCCTCAAATGCAACAGACAAAATAGAGCTGGCGGAGCTTTCGAAGTTGATCAATAGGCGTAAAGTAGCCGACATAAGAAAGTATAATATGGAGAGAATTGAGCATGCTCTAAAGAACGGAAGAAGCCTCAAAGCTACGAAGACAAAACTGTGCATAGGCAAAAATCAGATGTATGCGTTAAGGGACAAGGATGGCAAGGTCACAACCAATATGGATAGAATAGTTGAGATAGCGGAAGAGTTCTACAGAGATCTGTACAGCAGCCGAGACAGTCAGGATGATAACGTAAGAAGCAGTAATATCCCAGAGGAATCTGACATCCCACCAGTATTAACAGGAGAAGTAAAGAAAGCCCTAAAGGGAATGCAAAGAGGCAAAGCCGCTGGTGAGGATCAGGTAACATCAGACTTGTTGAAAGACGGTGGAGAGATTATGTTAGAGAAACTGGCCACCCTGTACACGAAGTGTCTTTCGACAGGGAGGATACCAGAATCTTGGAAGAATGCCAACATCATCTTGATCCATAAGAAAGGGGACGTCAAGGACCTGAAAAATTACAGGCCCATCAGCTTACTGTCCGTTGTCTACAAGCTATTCACAAAAGTAATTGCTAACAGAATTAATACGACATTAGAGTTTAATCAACCAAGGGACCAGGCAGGATTTCGTACAGGCTTCTCAACAATAGACCATATTCATACTATCAATCAGGTGATAGAGAAATGCGCGGAATACAACCAACCCCTATACATAGCCTTCATAGATTACGAGAAGGCATTTGATTCGGTGGAGACATCAGCAGTCATGCAAGCACTGCGGAATCAGGGCATCGACGAAGCCTATATAAACATAATGGAAGAAATCTACAGCGCATCCACAGCCACTATAGTCCTTCATAAAGAAAGCGACAGAATCCCAATAAAGAAGGGCGTACGGCAGGGAGACACGATCTCTCCAATGCTATTCACCGCGTGTTTACAGGAGGTTTTCAGGGCCCTAGATTGGGAAGAATTAGGGATAAGAGTTAATGGAGAGTATCTCAGTAACCTGCGCTTCGCAGATGACATTGCATTGATGAGTAACGCGGGAGACGAATTACAGCTCATGATTACTGAACTGGATACGGAAAGTAGAAGAGTAGGTCTGAAAATTAATATGCATAAAACTAAAGTAATGTGGAACAATCTTGGCAGAGAACAGCGCTTCGCGATAGGTGGCGAGACGCTGGAAGTTGTAAAGGAGTACGTCTACTTAGGACAGCTAGTAACCGCGGAGCCGAACCATGAGAGTGAAATAACTAGAAGAATAAGGATGGGATGGGGCTCATTCGGCAAGCATTATCAAATCATGAATAGTAGTCTACCACTATCTCTCAAGAGGAAGGTATATAACAGCTGCATCTTACCGGTACTTACCTACGGAGCAGAAACCTGGAGACTTACAAAGAGGGTTCAACTTAAATTGAGGACGACGCAGAGAGCGATGGAAAGGAAAATGATAGGTGTAACCTTAAGAGACAGGAAGAGAGCAGAGTGGGTCAGGGAACAAACGGGGGTTAAGGATATCATAGTTGAAATTAAGAAGAAGAAATAGATATGGGCCGGCCACGTAGCACGTCGGCAGGATAACCGGTGGTCATTAAGGGTAACTGACTGGATTCCAAGAGAGGGCAAACGCGTGAGGGGAAGACAGAAAATTAGGTGGGTAGATGAGATTAAGAAGTTTGCAGGTATAACGTGGCAACAGAAAGCACAGGACCGGGTTGATTGGCGGAACATGGGAGAGGCCTTTGCCCTGCAGTGGGTGTAGACAGGCTGATGATGATATATATATATATATATATATAGAATGATGACAGTCAAAGCAGATTAAATGAGTTAGCTAATGGAAGTTAATTCAAAAATGTGAATTAGCGTAAGTTAATTAGCAATAACAAATTATATTAAAGCATAAATTTGCTCATTAGTGACATTAGAAAACATTGGACGTTGATATAAAGTACATGGTAAAATAGCGACACCACAGGGCTTTCACCTTCGAGTCGCCTGAAGCCCATGCATAAGGGACCCTGTCAGTTTTTCAAGCTCCCTCAATTGCCCAAGCAACGCTCTCTACGATAAAAGAAAGATACGAATGAAAAAAAAAACGGTTGAAGTAGCACACTTGCCTTGAAATCCTTCAAAAAAAGGCACTCAACTTCATTGACAATTTTTGCCTCAGCTCATCAGCTGGGCATTGCAGATGTACAGGGTGCCCCAGGTAACTCTAGCCAGAGCTTTAAAAAATGCCGACGCACTCTATCACAACGCGACCAAGTGCATGTTGCCAGCTATTGCATGGGGTATGTCACACTATTTTTTGTGTTCTGCTCAATTGCTTAATTAAGCAATATTAATTAACCAACTTTTGAAGCAGTTAAGGTGGCCGAAAAATTCCGATGAGAAAGTTGTAGTTCAGCTTGCAAAACGTCCGATTCGACAATTTTGAACGTTCTATCCATTAAGTATTTGTGTTTTTTTTCTGCTTACTATTGATGCCCGCAAACTACCCAAAAAAATACCACGTGACATGTTCGCTTGTGCGCCTATGCGCGCTTTGATTGTAGGGCTCCCTAACATTCCGCGTGCTAACGACTGCATCACTTGGCCAGGTATGTTGCCGCTCAAAAGGCGACAGGGCAGCGACGATGGTGGTGGCTGTGCGATGACGCATCTGTCGCTTGCGGCAGCACAAGTGATAACCGCTGCGTCTGCTTATCACTGTCATGAACCGCTGCGTGGGAAGCATGTCGTTTGTGTGCGGAACGTTAGGGAGCACCGCAATCACAGCGTGCATAGGCGCGCAAGCGGGCATGTCATGTATTTTTTTAGATGCGCAGCAGCTCTGTCCGCTGTCCCTCAACGCTGACCCTCCGTCCGCACAAACGCGAGGCAACGCGCTTCCCTCGGCGCAGGTGTTGGAGCGGTGCCAAGTAGGTCACGCCGCAGCTGGGCGTTGACGTCACGCACCCCTCGCAGGTGCGCGCGTACGTCACTCTCTCCCTCACCCACCGGAGCGCCGCAGCTGCCGGCTGCCTCCCGTGTCTGCGTTTCAAACAAACGTTTTCACCAGTAAACGCTACACCGAGTTTCGCTTCAAACGAATCTTCCAGCGCTCGCCGCAGCACCCGCGTGAGCGCCGTTCAACCCGTGACGCCACCCGTGCGCAACGCTGCTGCTTCGCATCCCACCAGCGTTCCCTTCGGGGAGATGGTCCAATTTTTTTTTCTTTGTATTCGCGGGCATCTTTAGTATGCGGAAATACACTAATACTTAGTGGATAGAACGCTCGAAACTGCCTAATCGGTCGTTTTGCAAAACGATCTACAATTTTCTCATTGGAATGTTTTGCCCACCTTCGTTGCTTCAAAAATTAGTAAATTAATCCTGCTTGATTAGGCAATTAAGAAGAACAAAAGAATGGTGTGACTTACTATATAACTTCAACAGTCAGCAACGTGCATTTGTTCGCGTTGTCATAGAGTGCAACGTCATATTTTTAAAGTCTGGCTAGGGTTAGTTCGGGCACCCTGCATATTGGAAAATAAAGGTGAAAAAGTACAAAGTACAAACAGAAGATAAAAAAGGTACAACCTCCTGACTTAAAATTTGGGCTGAAAACTGAGCTGTAGCAGCTACCACATGTAACTCTTATCATATAGCCATGAAAACATGTGCCAAAGATGGTGACAGACCTACCTGTAGCGCTTCTCTCCAAACATTAAGCTTAAACAATTGCACGACTGAACACCATAACACAGCCATGTTTCTGTTTTCGGAAATCCGTGAAGTTTCCCGAATTTTCATTAGATCACCACTTTTGAAGAAAATCAGTGACAGTGTCATTTAATCGAAGGCACAGAGATCCTACTGTGCAAACGGGTTAGCATGAATAGTTACAGAATTCAACTTGATATCCCGAAGAGGCCGATACTTTGGGTTCACAGGCGCCTTTTCGAGCTCTTCAAGTGTGTCCATGCCGTCAATGACCCTGCAAAGGAAATAATTCAGTTAAAAATTTTAAGGAGCTAAATAAACATGCTGAAAGCAGAACTATCCTAAAAGCAGTAACTCACACAATGATTAGCCATTCATTTCTATTCTGGCGTGTAGTACATTGTGTTAAGATGTGTAATCTCCGGCTAACCCCAATACTGTGCAAGTTTTATTTTACACTGCTACCCCGTGGTGCGCCTCTCGTTCCGTTCCATCATAGTAATTGCATTTGGCCATATTCAGTAAATTGCTTTTGCTTGTATGTGCGGTGTGGCAGACATGCTATGCTTATTGCTTGTTGAGTGGTTTCAGCAAACATTACACGCATAGAAAGAAACACAAGAACACTGCTGTCTAACAACTAACGTTTTATTGGAACCCTCTGCCGAATATATAGGTGCGGCTACCTAGTTTTAAAACTGGTGGTCAAAAAGAATATAAAAGGTTAAACGAGATTAAAAGGAGCGGGGCACTTTTCATTGAGGTAGTCGATTTCTGTGAGAGTGGCACTGATGGAGCACTAACGTGTTTCTTTCATTCTGCGCGTCTAATGTTTGCTGCAACCACTCAACATGTAATATCACCAACAGCCCAACTGCAAACCATTCTAATGCCTATTGCTTGAGCGCGACAGTCACCAAAGCGCGGCAATCATTTCCGACCAGTGCCTAAAACCGGCTCGCATACGTATGTAGAACCCATCGAAACTATGAGAAACGCTCGACCATCTTCTATGTTTGTCAGGAAACACACTTGACACAGCTGCGGTAAGGTTTTCAACCTTACCGCAGCTGTATCGAAGGCTTCATAAATCTCTCCTAGTTCAGGAATCGCGGTATCTGCGAGCGATGCGCGTCTGGTGGAAATGGGGGCTACAACTGCACCTAGCGCGATGGAGAAACCCGCGTGCCAGAAAAGGCATACAACTCGCTTTGTTCCCTGCAAGATAGGAGTGGTATACGAGATCCCGACGTCCTGTGGAGTCTTGTACATCGGTCAGAGGAACCGGTGTGTGAATGACCGCCTGCGAGAACACGCCAGCCATCTTGGAGTGAAGACAGGCAGCAATTTGGCGATCGCTTGCGCAAAGTGCGGTTATAGCCCCCATTTCCACCAGACGCACATTGCTCGCAGATACCGCGATTCCCGAACTCGAGAGATTTATGAAGCCTTCGTCATGCACAGTGTTGGGCAACCATGTGTCAGTTCACCTTCAATAGCGTTAACTGACAAAGAAATTAACTATCTGCGCCGTTAAGCTCATGTTCTAGATAGGGCAGGACGCATGCGCGTTTACAAATACCGCCTCCACTCTGGTCCTGTGAAAAGCGCATATATTTGTGTTCGCACAAATAAACGCATTGTTGGCAGTCAGCGCTTGGTCATGTATGTTCTTTCGGTCTTCGTTTTTCGCGCTGTTTTGCAATCAATAACCGAGCGTCTCTCTGAGATCTCTCGTAACAAGACCTTACTGTGAACGAAAGAAACGGAATTTAAGGACTCGTTTTACTTTGTTAAACACAACCTTAATGAGAACCAACAGACAATTAAACCAAGGAAAGGACAGGGGACATAATTTGTAGTAATTATGATATAAATGTGAATAAATGAAAGTGGACGAAAAGACGACTTGCCGCCGGTACGGACTGAACTTGCAGCCTTCGAATAACACGTCCGATGCTCTACCGAATGAGCTATGGCAGCGGTTGTCCTCCCATCCACTTTATCGGATATATATGTGCATTTAAACCTGGGAGTGTTAGTCAGCGCCGCTCGCAGACATAACGGCGACTGTGGAAATACACTTTTTTTTTTGCCTGCTGGCGTCACGTAGCACGTGATCTTTTTACGAGCTTGCAGCTGACCAATAATCCCTCGCATACTACCTGAAGGCATCAAGTCTGCCAGAACGAGACCCTCACTATGAATGAATGAAAGAAGGGGAACTTAAAGGGGTGGTGCCACCAAATTTGTGGCTTGCACGTTCTTCGCTGTAAGCGTTTCCTATAAATCCAGGAAGCATGACACATGCACCAAGATCCATGAATTCTCGCTAAATAATTTAATATCGCCTTTTTATGTGAACAACTTTCTTTCTGGGCGCCGAGGTACGGCAGTGACGTAGCAGTGTAGGGGGCTTGCTCACGTGACCACAAAACGCTGTGACGCACTTAGCCAGGAAGCGATCGAAACTCGGCGGGTGATGTAGCAACCGATGCTTTGCCGGTACGTACGTTGCAGAGGTGGCGGAGGTCCGGTGGTCACTCACGTCACTATACAGCAGATCTGGTGTGACGTCACTACAACTTTCGTTGCCCCTCCTATAGACCAGAACACAGCGAATTCCATGCGCATCGCCATATTGGCATCGCGCGTCGCGCCATCTATCGCACACGCGACGAAACAACATGCGTGGGCTGCCACGCCAGCAGACGCTAACTCCCGAAACTCAGCCCGTCGGAGAGCGTGTTTGGCGTCTTTTCTAGCCTGGACATTTTCGCTGTTTTTATTGGAACATCAAGAACACCTTGCTCATGCAAGCCCACAGTGTATACAGTACATGCTCAGCAGGCTGCGTAACCAACCTCGTCAGCTACGTACGCTGTTACATTTGTAAAAAAAACGTCCTCGCTGTAGTACTCGTGAACCGTAATTGCAGTGCAGCTCGCAAAAGAGTGGAACGATGTTTTGTTGCCCCATATTACAAGTTGTGCACAAAGCTTTGTGAAAGCTCATCATTTCAAGATGCAACGCGTAATAATTATAGTATGCTTTACGGGTAGTTTCGCGGAACGTAATTTTTGTTTTACGAGAGCTCTTACAATAATGCGTCTTGCTCACAAAAGCGTGCTATCAGGGAGTATCGCCTGCAGTATCGTTCATCGATCCCTTTTGGAAGCTCTGTGCGTGATTTTAATCCTGTAACGATGATGCTTTACAAGCGAAACTGTGTTAAGCTGTTAAACTGTGTTGAACTGTGTTAAGCCGAGTTAAGCTCGAGCTAGCGCTACGCCTGCGACGTAAAGGACACTGGCGCGAGTACTGTTTACTTACGTGCCAATATATGTATTATGTCGAGCTGGATGCGTCGTGTCCAAATAAATCTGGGGACATCAAACACTGAAATTAAAGCACGAGATTCTGGCCAGCTGTTGAGGAACACCGCACCATTCATTACCTTTTGAAGACGAGATCTTGAAAGTGTGGATGCCATCAAAAGCACTAAAGCTTAACACTACGTTGAAAGTGGCAAAACATGCCGATTGCTTGTGCTTGAAAGCACTACCTTGCACTACATTTTCGTCAAAGGAAACGCTCAATGGTATGAAGTGCACGCCCACACAAAGCTCGCGCTTGCTTTCAACCCAGCTGCGTGTCACGCAGATTAGGTTCGTAAAATAAAATAGGTGGGCATCATCAGACTGCAGAATACATGCAGTCAGTGTACTTGCTCGCGCATTTTCACTCGGCTCCTAGTTTTTCTGCTCGAATCGCAGTTATCCACTCGGGGCGAAGCTGAAAACACCGCACCGGCACTATTCGCGCGGCACGCCGTGATCGTCGCAGACAACGCTAATATCCTCCTGTTGTACTGCTTGTTTTGGCATCCAAAGACGACGCAGTAGTGCCCAGGCGAGCTCTTATACGCTAAAGCGGCATGAACGGGTACTTTTTCGCACTTTTAAAGCCTCAGAACTGCAGCTTGCCCTGTTTACTTGGTGCAACCCGCTCGCGCCTTGGCAGCCCGGCCAGCCCGGCGTCTTGGTGCGAGAGTATCCGCTCGGCGCGCCAGCAGCCTGGGTGCGAGACAGGCGTGCTCTGTGGTGCGATCTTGTACGCATTCCAAATAAACACGGAGGCGTGGCGTTACATCCAGCCGCACGCGAATGGCCCATGTGAACCGCGAGAGACGTCACGGCCCTGCATTGACCAATCGCGCGCGGCTGAATGTAATGCCACGCCTCCGTGCTTATTTTGGAACGCGAACAAGTGGTGCGATCTTGTACGCATTCCAAATAAACACGGAGGCGTGGCGTTACATCCAGCCGCACGCGAATGGCCCATGTGAACCGCGACAGACGTCACGGCCCTGCATTGACCAATCGCGTGCGGTCACGTGCGGCTGGATGTAATGCCACGCCTGCCTCCGTGCTTATTTTGGAACGCGTACAAGATCGCACCACTGGTGTATAGAGCTACGTCAGAGTTGGCGCGTTAGCGGTGGGTCTCGATTGGGAGAGTGGGCACTTAGGTACACTTTGGAAGTTAAGTAAAATATATTCTAAACGTTTGCTGTGTCCGACCCCTCGTGTGGAGTCTCCTTGCATACAGAGGAAACCCACAACAGGCTTGTTATAGCCTCAAAACTTGATGGCACCACCCCTTTAAGGGCTCGTTTTTCTTTGTTAGACACTCTCAAGTGCTTACACACATCCGTTGCTCTGCTGCTGAGTGTCAATGACCCAGTACCTTGTTTCATTTCAACACAGTCAAGCGCACAGCCTGGTCAAGAACACCTACGGCCAGCCTTCGAACATGAGTTCACTTTTCAGTCCAAAGTTGGGCCTTGCTAAGGGGTTCACGCAAAGATAAGTTTTTCCACGCTTTGGTAGGCGCTATACATTTCTCAAAACTCGAGTTTGCTTCCGCTTACCATCAGGTTCTCTTGCACCATGACAGCAGGGACCTAACAGCTTTAATCACTCGTGGCAGGCTTTTTCGTTTCAAAAGAGTTTGCTTTGGGTTAGCGTCTGCTCCAGCGGCATTTCAGAAGCTGACGGCGACAACCCTTAATCACTGCCGTGGGGTGCTGTTCTACATTGATGATGTGATCATCTTTTGCAAGACCGCAGAAAAACACCTTTTGAACTTGAAAACCGTCCTACAAAAGATCAAGGACATGGGCCTGAAAATGAGCAACAAATGATTTTTCGACATTCCAGAACTTGCATCTGTTAGTTCTCATTAATATGATAACGGAGGACATTTTGAGCTTCTCTTCGTGTGCGACAGTGACCTTTGTGTATCGTATCAGTTCCCAGTGCAATTCAAATGTAGATGCGCCACTTTCATTATGATATTGCGCGACAAAGGGATGTTACTTTGCACGGTGAATATAGCTGCGTTGCATCTTTTTTCATGTGCCTGAGGTCTGTGCCTTTGAACAGTGTAAAGGGAGATATTTAGATGCACATCGATCAAGAAAAGTTACTACAGGCCAACAACGGGAAAATATCCGGATTTCAAAGACAAGCTTGCCGATTTTCTTAGGTAACTCGAGATCTGTGCAGACTGAGTTTGTCAAGGCAACAGCATGCAATCGAGGCGCATCCTGAAGTGATCCTAAAGCCAGCAAAACAGGATAACAGAAGAAAACGAACTGCCCGGAGAATAAATTTCCCATTTTTTGAAGGCAAATTGTACTTGGCCTTCCTTGTTTTTATTTCTAATTGTCAACATAGGCGCCTCACAGTTTTGTTGTTAAAATCTGGCAGCAACACATTCAGATGCATTTTTATTTTGGCCCAGCGAGCATACCTGTTAGATTCCAGTAAATATATGGCGCATGAAGACAGATTTCTATCAAGCCTGGCCAAATCAATGTTTTTCTTGAAATTTTCAACGCCGGAGCTGTCCAAGGGCTGGGACCGACGAAAGATGAGTGTCCGCACCAGTCGCGCTCCGGTTCCCAGATACACCCATACATGGCGTAATTGCCTCGGTTGCGGACAAAATGGTAGCCGCATAGTGAAACGGGGAACCGTGGCTTGAGCGTGAATAGGGCCTTAAAGGGGTACTGACACCTTTTTTCGAAGGCGAGTTTACTCTGCCATACATATCTCCTGTATGCAGAGACAGCTCCGAGCAAGTGTGAAGCTCAGCAAATGCTAATAAGATATTTTAATTTGATATTAAAGTCAATTTTTCCATGGCGCACCTACTGACATCGACACTAGCTTGACGTCAGGCTACAGTACAAATTCCGGTGACTTCACGCAGCAGTCTGGCTTGTTGTGATGACGTTAGGTACCGAAACTTCCAAGATGGCCGCTTGTACGTCATCAAAACTTCCAAAATGGCCGCTTGTGCGTGGAAACGTCACTATATATTGTGCGAGCACGTGACGAGAAGCTCATACCGTGTTGTGACGTCAGGGTACAGTAGGAACCGAAACTAGCTTTTAAAAACATACTGTAATTACTTTTTCAGGGCGCACTCGCGCTTATCACTACCTTTTCTAGGCTCTTGAGGGCTTGGCCTTTCATTTGACGCAAAAAAACGACAACTGAAAATATTCGTGTCAGTACCCCTTTAAGTCCTCCCGCAAAAACCGGTTCCCAAATACACCCACAGATGGTGTAACTGCCTCGATTGTGGACGAAGCAGCAGCCGCACAGTGAAAACGGGGAAGCGTGGCTCAAGCTTGAATAGGGCCTAAAGTCATCCAGCAAAAACCGGCTCCCAGATGCACCCACAGATAGCGTAACTGCCTCAGTTGTGGTAAGGTCCCTATATTTAGAGGGACTTTAAGTTGTGGACGAAGCGGTAGCCGCACAGTGAAAAGGGCAAGTGTGGCTCGAGCGTGAATAGGGCCTAAAGACATGCCGCAAAAACCAGTTTCCCAGATACACCCACAGATGGCGTAACTGCCTCTGTCACGGACGAAGCAGTGATCACAAGGGAAACAGGAGAACCGCAGCCCCGCTGTTTCTGCAGATTTCACACTGGGTGAAATTGGGATAAGTTTTTTTTCCTCATTGTGTTTTCAAGTGTAACATATTTCGATGCACTTGGGAAAAAAGCATGTCTCTTTCGGGGGCACTTCTGAGAAGACAAACTCCTGACAAGACAAACAAATTTTCAAGGTCCCTTTCGAGTTCGTCTTAACAGGAGTCTACTGTACAGAATAAAACTTCAGTGATACATGTCTCACAGAATGGAACGAAAATACTCATTCACCTTACGTTCGTATCACCAAATTAATGGCAAAATTATGCAAAAAGTGAAGTAACTAGCAGCCAAAACACTTTCTAAGTGTTTCTTGACTGCGCATGCTGCGAGAAGGCACAAGGAAGCACAAACCAGCCCAACAGTCCACATCTGACGACTCTGAAACTTCGTTATGCGACCTCCAACACTAGGCAAGTGCAAAGAAAATGCAATCAAGCAACCAGGCATGTCTGCCAGCCTTAGCACTTGCTGCAAATTACCTCCCTGACAAGGTGCATGGGCAGCTTGCTGCGCAGAGAGCAACCTGATGTTTCAGCAACCTCTCTTGGTCGCTGAAACATCAGATGCATGAAAAGAGTGGACCCTGGCAGCCAACACATACGATTACATCAGCAACTAAAGAAATGACGGGTGGAAGGCAAATACTGTCACATCCACAGATGGATCAAAGATGATGACAGTGTAAATGCCCTCGTTTGGCAACGTGTCGATCAAGTTCACTTAAGGCATAATTTAATGTACAGGGTCCGTTAAAAGTTCCTAGGCCACTATCCCATGTATTCCTATGGCAGCGTGTCCTGGAACTTTTATGGACCCTGTACATGTATACCTGAGGCCTTGAGGGACATGAAGGCATGGCTATGACAAACATTCCGCAAAAGGCTTCCAGTGTCAAGCCAATAGTGAAAGCCCAAGCTCATGAGGTGCCACCACACCAGACTCAGGATGCACAAGAGGAAAGAGCGCCTGCAGTGTCCACAGAATATCAACTGTGATACTCAACATGCAAGCGGAGACATACGCAGTGTTTTCAGTATTACTGATGGAGAAATGCAACGACTAAGTGTTTTGTGTCATTGTAATCATTTCATGGCTTATCCGAAGCCAAAAAACACGTCTTGCCTTAGTCCGATGTAAACTTTTTCTATCTGAATTTCAATATCTTTGTATTATGACATCAACTACAAATAATGACCATTTCCAGCTCACCAGCTTGTGCATATTTCGTCAACATAAGATGCCATGGATATCAATAGAAATGTAACAACTTGGTATTGAAAAATAAAGCCAGTTCTGCTTCTTGGAATACAAAACAGTAAGAAAGACAAAATACGGATCCTTTTCATAATAGACTTCTTGTGTTGCATACTATTTGCTAAAATGCACATGTCTACATCAAGAGCAGTGACAAAGAGCCTCCATAGGTTGTGGAAGGGCTCATCAGTCATCACCAATCATGCCCAGCTTGGAGACAAGCCAGCGACTCCAGATACTGTCACACAGCGGGCAATTGTGGTGCTACATGCCAGAGCTCACTTCCTTCAGTGTGCTGCGAGATGCAAGCTGCCAATCCCTGTTTTAAGAGTTGCAAGTTTACAGGACTCTGATATATCTGCTTTTGATGCAGAGTTATGCTTACCAATTAATGGCAATTTCTGCTAAAAAATTTGACGCCTTAAATCAACATTCTGCGTGCTAGAGTTCCCTGAGCTCATCTTTCTCTCCTAAACACAACAAATTTAATCCAAAGTTGTGCAATGATTGTTTCATAAAACAACCCTGCATTTTATATGTATTTAAACACGTAAATCAGAGCTGACATCAAGCTAAAGCTTCCTTTCAAAATAAACTATTATCTTAACCCTTTGCGGTCCGTTGTCGGGCAGCGCCCGACAACGCAACACGGCCGTAGCGGTCCGCTGTCGGGCCCCGCCCGACAAGGGTGTTCGTGGTTTAAATTTTGCTGTTTTCTCACCGCGAGTCGCGCGCATTTTTTGTATACATGAAGGGCCATCTCTTGAGGAATAAGTGAGCTTTGTTTGTTGAGGTTTTACTTTTTTGACACTAGGGTGCAGCACTATGATCAGCACGGGGCCTAGAGCGTACCCACTCGCGCGCGCGGTTCGCTGAGAAGCATGGCCACGTTTTCACCGCGTGCGTTTTACAGCGGTGCTTTTAGCGAAAGCGAGGATGACTTTAGTGACGAAGAGAATTACGTGCCTCCACCAGACAGTGATGACAGTGATTCGACAGAAGTGAGTGACGAAGACGACGACGGCGGCGGTGGAAACCTGCAGTAATAACCCTGGCCTGCACACAGGGGAATGCTTTGAGCGGTATCATACGTTGCCCAAATATCACTAAAAGAGTTGCCTGCAGAATGCAGGAGCAAAAATAAATATCCTGTGCCTTTCTCTTCCACAGCTTGTGTTTTTATTCGCGGCGCCAGAAACTGGCGAAATAGTTTCGGACCGCTAGAGCCGGAAAGTGGGTAAAGGTTTTGGACCGCAAAGGGTTAAGGTGACCACTGTTAAAAAAGAAAGAAAAACAAAAGCAACACTTTAGATACTCTTGTTTAGTTTTCAATAAACTCAATAAAATCCTGTCCCAACTTGACATTTTAGGAGCCACACAAGTTCCCAAGGCCTTTCTGTGTTTGTCTTACTTGAAGTCTACCACTTCTGGACATTTCAAGAAATTTCAGAGAGAGGAAGGGAACAGGACAAGAGAAGTTCTATCGCAATCAACTTGTGCTCAATGTACTGCTAAAAATGAGAGTGCTCACTGATTCACCTCTACAACAATCTGTAGCCTACAAGCTGAAAAGCCACCGTGATGGTTCAGTGGCTTCAGCGTTCCAGAGCGGTGTGCAACGTTAAGGGTTCAATCAATTCCCAGCAGTCACATTCTAATGGTGGTGAAAGGCAAAAACACTTCGTACGTCCTAACATGTCAGCGCACACTAGAGTGCCCAAGTGGCCAAGCTTTATCAGCAGTCACATGCCACAGCATATCTCACAGTACGTGTGCTGGAGTAGTGTGAGATATGAGTAACGTTAAAGGAGTACTGACACGAATTTCCGAAATTTTCATATTGTGGCTCTGAATAAAAATGCTGATATTGAGAGCCCTAAAAAGAGTATCGTGGTGCCTCAGAAAGCATTGAATATATTTTTTAATATGCTACCTTAAAAAATGTTGCAGTGGCTTAGCTCAGCTATGCCAGGATAACGTAGCATTAGCAAAGGTTCAGCTGATTATTCTTAGCTTTCCTGATTGTCTAGGATTAGCTTGATTATCATGGTTACTGCTGCTCCAATGACACACACACGGTATACGTATTGTGTGGCACATATATATTTATTTTGCCAGACAACTACTTCGGGATCCGATGAGTTAAGCTTCTCCGCTCTTCTGCGCCGTTGAGCAGCATTTGCGCTCTCCTTCTCCATGGCTATACCGCACTGGCAAACGCCAGTCAGAGGCACTATCAAGCGGCTCAAGCGCAGTATCAGACGGCGACTGCACAGCGAAGGCGAATAGCTGCACGCGCGCCGGCGCCAGTATGTCTGTCGCGGCTACGATGTCACTCCTCTGGAAAGCGCAGACTGGCGGCGGCGGAGTGTGTGGGAGGTGCCGACTCCAGTGCACTAGCTGTGTGACATCACTGGTCCTCGCGCATGCGCAGCACGGCTCTTGAGGAGGCGCGCGAAGCTGGCTTGGCTAGGCCAATGCAGCTAACGCTACAAAAGTCACTTTCGACTCCGACACCGTGGGCACGGTTTCACAGTGACGTGTCAACACGGTCTAATGTAGGTCTAAGTCACTTGGGGACAGCAACTTCTGACACACTACGTATAACAGCAGTTCTAATTCCTGCTGTCAGTTGCACGTAAAGAAGTGAATTGTCCAAGGAAAACTGGTACATATGCGCTAAATCATAAACAGGGACACAGCAAGACAAACATGGATAAGCGTTCATCCGTGTCTGTATACTGTGTTCCTTTTTATAATTTAGCACTTACCAGTTTCCCTTAAATTATGAACCAACTTGCCCAGCTACAAGTTTTAAGCGAATTGCCGTCCAGCGACTCCGACAGCGATTTTGGCCACTTCGGCTGCATGTCGGACGCAGAACTCTAAACCCAGTGAATTGTGTTGACTAGTTATGAAAATGTCCATTGCTGTTCATTGTATATTATGGCTGGCTTGCAGATGCTGGGCGACAAAAGCTTTAAAATCAAACTAAAGTACTTTATATGTGTTTCCCAGTTCCAGTGTGTGAAGAGCATTAACACTGCATACCAAAGACATGAAAAATGTCCCTTTTGTGATGCCTCAAAATCGTGTCAGTGCTCCTTTAAATCCCATAACTTGATGTCACTTGACAATATGCTTCAATTCAGTATTGCAAGGTCTCTGATGAAACTTAAATGAAAGAAAAAAGATGGTTGATCCCTCCGTCATAGGAATCGGAATAACACGAAAGTAAAGCGTGCCCTTACAGAAGTAACCGAATGTTTACTGTACATTGATATAAGAGAGTTTGCACAATGTATATTCACGACTGGCAGCTATAGCACCGTTTAACATGGATGCACCCATAATTGGTGGTACATCTCTATACTGACGACTAATGTCCATGTTAAATGATTAAACAAAACCTTGTGGTAGCTGTAGTAGTTAAAGGTGAAAGCGTAGTGAGAGAACGAGGTGTGATAGCCAGAAGAGCGTCGCATATTGGATGCAGAACTTGGTCACCATCCCGCAGCATGTTAAAATGTGATTGAACACCACGGCCGGACTAGAGGGAAACGCAAAGCGCGTCGTGCCGCCCCCCAGCCGCGATTTTCTCAGGGCGAGCGCGTGAGCGGGGGAACGCGGTGTTACAGCCAGGTGAGGCAGGCGCGCGTCGCAGAGCTATTTTTGGTTTGGGTTAGCGTGATGCTATGAGCGAGGCCGACGCTTTTACGATGCTTGAGCTAAGATCGCCACCTCGCAGAGTGTTAAGGCATTGACAAAAGTGAACTTCTATTGAAAACGCACCGAATGGGACGGACGTGTAACGCGTCGCAGGTGATAATCGCAGAGGCCACAGTAATGACGAATTACTTTACTTTACCGCTCCCAGAAAGCAGCACGACCCCGCCGACCGGGAGAGTGGTAGATATAAAAGGCGCATTTGTAAAGTCTCTATAGTCTGTGACCGTGGCGCAGTGGAAAGCGTGCCCGGAATCTGTTGTTGCGGACCGAGCGGTCGTGGGTTTGATGCCCGTTGACGGAACTTTTTTTCTTTGCCATCTGATCGTGTAAATTTTTCTACGTCATTTCCGTGACGGAAATACGCCACTGAAGTCTTGGTGGACCCCAGCATAAAACACTTCGTGTTAAAAAAAACAGAGAGAGAGAGATAGGATAAGGCTGCAGTGAAGGCACTCAGGAGAGATTCCTGAGGATTGAAATGCTGGAGAACGTACTTTCCAAAGACGGTGTACTTGAGGTCCAAATGAGGCTGCTTGGCATAGGTGATGAAGAACTGTGACGCATTTGTGTTGGGCCCATTGTTTGCCATGGAGACCACTCCACGCACACTGTGCTGGAAGAAGAAAAAAAAGGAAACATTCGACAAAATGTCAGCCAATAATGTCTTTTGGTGTTTGATAATCCAGCTGGAGGATTACTACTTAAGTAGAATACATAGCGCAGAACCGAACACAGGACAAGAAGACGACAGGATGAGCGCTAACTTTCAACGAAAAGTTCTGTTGAAAGTTAGTGCTTGTCCCGTCGTCTTCTTGTCATGTGCTCGGTTTTGCGCTATGTATTCTGCTTAAGAGATGACCAACCAACACGCCCAAACCTTATCCCTTCTGGAGGATTATATCCAGTTATTCTCCTTCAGCACAGAGAATAGACTGCTATAACCCAAGCTGTGAGACAGTTGACAGCACATCTCCAATGAAAAAGAGTGCAAAAGTTGTCATTCCATACGAACCTGAATGCATTGATGGTGACAGCAAATTATCAGATGCAAGTGTCACTGACTTCTGCTCACTTTCCTATTTCAACATTGCGGCATTTCCAAAAGCTCGGATTATGCAGCTCCCGATACTACATTGAATAATTGCCATCTTCCATGGAATGACAGTGAAATGGTACAAAACACACACAGCGCACCACCACCAATGTTCAAAACATCTTTCTGCTTCTCCTGTCATTTGTTTCAAACATGCATTATGTCCAACACGATTCTTTGCCACAGCTAAGAAGGATTCCTGCGTCCCATGCAATTTGTTTGCTTCACTTTAACAAAGCAGCTGGGCCATTACGCACCAAGTGTCCAAGACATGTCATACAACCAAAGTTTCTTTTTAAGAAATTTGCAGCCCTTCTGCCCTACACTAGGCCTTCTCTAGAAATATTTTCAGTGGAAAAAGTTTCCTTGTTATATGAAGCCCTTTCCAAGTTCACTGACATACATGAAACACCGTGTCACGAGGAAGTTAATAATTTTTGCATGTAGCATTAGACAATCTTGCATGCGAAAACTATAAACACTCTGGTGACCTACAAAGACTTTTTTCTGAGGTGCAGATTGTACAAGACGCCTCTGGAGAAACTCTTGGAGCTGTCATCACCCACTCGGACTACCAGCCTGTCATGAGAACGCCAAGGCATTCCTATAGACATGCAGATGGTAGTAGACATTGGGGAAGCAGCTCACAAAACTCTGGAATTTTCTAAACTGGTCAAAGCTTGCACCCCAGCTGTTCTACCCTGTACTATGGTTGTCAAATGAAACGCAAACAGCAGCAAGCATTCGCAATGGTGCGTGCCGTCCAGTCATCACCATGGATAGGCGCGTGCATATGGTTTGGCAGTACTGCACATATGCGTGCCTGTCCATGGTGGTGACTGGACGGCGCGCACTATACCATTGCGAATGCTTGCCGCTGTTCACGTTTCATTTGACACCGGTAGTATATAGTGACACCATGAGGTCGCATTACAGACACACTGATGTGACAATGAGTGAACTACGATCAAAACAATTGCTTAGATCAGCCTGGGCTTAAGTGCATATATAGTTTTTTCTTACATACTATCTATCCTCTCTCCGGTCCTTTACTCCCATAGCCCCTTCCCATCTACAGCCACTGTTCAGGTGTCAGCTGTCAGATAGTTCAAGTGTGGCCAACATGAATGTCCTTCCTTACTTTTTCAATTATATTTTGAATTACTATTTTCATAAATGTGCAGTGTGCTTATTGATGACAGTGGCAGTGTAAGACTTCGAAAAAGTCTCCAATTTCAATGACAATCTGCTGTATGTGTAGTGCTGCAACAGCACAAAGTGAAAAAGAAAATTCAACCCATGTTCTTGCTTATTGTTGCTGTTCACAACGAGAACTGAGGAGTCTGTGGCATAACACATACTATCAGCGTATCTAATGACACAGCAAGGAAGCATAGTGTTAGACAAAGAATTCAATGAATGAATGAACAAAAATGCAAAAGAAAGTGGCACATTTCACTCTTAACAACTTCAAGTGAACTTTGATCAAAGTCTCGTTGGAAAAAGCTAACCACCCAATACCAATGCCAAGGAATCATGTTGTTATTTCATGAAGCTAATTAGCAGCTATTGAGGTAATTCCTTCTCTACAGGATATGCTACAAAGCAGAGACATGCATTAAAGGAGTACTGATACGAATTTAGGAACTTTCGTATTGTTGCTCTATATAAAAACATTGGTGTCGAGAACCCTAAAAAAGAGTATCATGGTGCGTCAGAACACAATGAATATATATTTTAGTACCTTAAAAAACCACTTTCGGTTTCAATGTAGAGAGGGTGGTTTCACAGTGATGTGTCAGCACAGTCTGGTCTAAGTCACGTGGAGACAGCAACTTGTGATGTACTAGCAGCAGCTCTGCCGGCTGCTGTCAGCTGCACGTAAACTAGTGAATTGTTGTCCAGCTACTCTGACAGCGATTGGCGACTTCGGCCGTATGCAGGATGCACAGTTCCCAAACCCAGCGAACTGTTTTGACCTGTCATGATAATTTCCAGTGCAGTGGGGCTGGCTTGCAGATGCTACGTGACAAAAACTTTAAACTCAAGCTAAAATATTTTATACGTGCTTCCTGGCTCTGGTGCGTGGACAGCGTTAACACTGTGTGGCAAGGAAACGAAAAATGTCCTTTGTGCGATGCCTCAAAATCGCGTCAGTACTCCTTTAAGCATAACACCTTTCACTACCTCAGTTGCACATTCAAGTATAGTTTTCTTCCTTGGAGAATAATAAGTCAATGGAATGTACTTATTAACGAAGCTGTTTCACAGCCATCCCGACAGCACTTCTTACACCTCCACAAGTGAATTGTCTCCCGTGATGTGCTCTATTTGAATATGTACCACTTTACATCTGGTTCTTATGGAGCATTACGTTGCACTGACAAAATATGTAATCGTTTTCCCTGTGTTATCGTTCTTTGTCAGCCAATTTGCTAAGATTTAATCCCACCTTGTTAAAACCCCACACTTGATATTTTTCAATAAATATAAATAAACAAACATAGCTTGTGCTCATACAGTGGCTGCTGTGGGAAAGATTGTGATCACCATTTATTATACAAAAATATTGAAGGCAACACTTTATACATAATGCATAGACGAAGCAAAAGTTTATCATAGAGCCCTAAACATTGCAATGCCAAAAATATGATGGTAAAAACAGAAACGGCAAGAATTTTCATGCAAGAAAGTACTGTGATATTATTATGTGTGGTTTTATAGGAAAGCAAAAACTGTGCAAAAATAATGAAATTCTTAAAATTAGGAGGGGTGGGGGAATGGGGCAAAGAAAAATGAGTCAAATCTAGCAACGTGTTCTGTCAAGAGTACAAATGCAAATTGTAAGAACATGCTCATGCCTGCCGGGATGTTAACTTTGATTTGATAGTAAATTAGTAAAGCCCAGCTTTGGGAAAGTAAGAAAGAGCATATGCACAAACAAAAGAATTGCTGAGGGTTTAACTTTATATTCAGCCCTATGCTGACCAGGTGTGAAAATGTAGCGAAAAAAAAACAAGACCTTAGGAAGACCTCATAGTCATGCCTTTACTATCACAAATTGATTCCAGAGCCCCTTTTGAAACACTTACACCTGTTGTTTGGGGTGTATTAAGCTTGTGAATGAAATACAATTGCCCGATTTTCTGTCCCAAGTAAAAAGAAAATTGTGCTGTGTAATAGAAAGTCTAATTTCATAGACATTACAACCTTGCAAGTTGAAGTGTTGTACTGCTGCTTTACACAGTTTCTAGGTCATGTTTGTGTGATGCCCATTCATCTTAACAGTAATTAAGTTCTAAAAGTAATTAAGTTGCAACAGTAATTAAGCAATGTAGTTACAGTACAACATTCTCCAGTTAAAAACAAACTCTTGAATGGTAGAAGCATAGCGATAGGTATAGCAGATGGACAATAAGTCACAGTGTGAGAGTAAATGGTAAATATTAGATCATCACATTTCAAAGGAATGGCTTAATGTACTGTCGGCCGCAAAAGTTTGCGGAATCTGCAGCGCGTGGCGGAGCGACGAAATGTGCATTGCTGCGTCACCTACCATGACGCGCTGGGTGCTGAGGCTATCGGCCTCGGCGATTAGCGACGGCGCGTTTAGACAACGTGCCGTTACTGGAACTAATCACGGAGGCTGCGGCCGATAGCCTCAACACCCGCCGCGTCACCGTAGGTGACGCAGCAATGCAGTTTTCCGTCGCTCCGCCACGCGCTGCAGATCCCGCAAACTTTTGCGGTCGACAGTACATGTATGGCTACACCTCTGTATGAAAGTCATAATACATAACGGAGCGCTAGGCCCAAGCCTTGTGAAAGGGTTATATATAATGTTTATGGTGGAAAAAAACTACGTTAATAGTCAAAGAATTAAGAACAGCCACAGTGCAATGATGCCAACTTCTGCTGAAAAATACAGAAATATGTGTGCTACACAAAGCTTATTCATATCCCAATCCTATTTTCATGCACACAACCAAGCAAGCAGCATAAATTCATTATTCAAGCCATCATTGTGGGTAGTGCAACACTTTACGAAGGACGGATACAGAAGGGACGAACCACAAGCGCTTCAACGAAACATTTATTGCAAGATGCCGCATACATATATAGCAGGGGTCCCAAACACGCGGGCCACATGCGGCCCGCAGACCTTTCACTGGCGGCCCAGCTCGCACATGCCAGTCTTCGTTCCACATTCCTTTTATGACTTTATGACTGAAGTTTTGTGACATCGCTAAATGTTATCCGTATTATTTTCTCTCCTATAGTGATAAATAATGCTTTGTTCGGGTACGCGACTGGTCTCAGGCATTTTTTTTTTCGTGTAGCACCCCATGCAGTCACCATGGGACGAAACATAACCGTGCAACAAAATCTCTATATTTCAGAATCAACATCCATATTTCAGTCATTCTGGAGATCAGTATCGATATTTTTCTCAAAAGCAGACGCCAAATCTCCATCAGAAATGGCCTGTAGAGGAGATATAAAAAACACCTTCTTTCAAATGGCAACGTTACCTTACATTTTTTCCAAGCTCACCCCCTCCCCCCAATCCTACTTTCTTCACTGTCCCACCCCTTGAAGGACTACATTTTGTGACTGCGGCCCGCTAGCTGAGGCGAGGTGGAGATCCCCGATATATAGGTGCAAGGAAACAAAAAGAAAACAAATAAGCCTACGTGCCAAGCCAATCATTACTCAATCACTTGTATCAAGCAACCCATCAAGATAGCGAAGCTCTTTTTTTACTGTACAAAAACGAAAAGACCCCGATGTTTCAGGTCCCACTCGGACCCTTCTTGAGGGTTGATTGAGGGGCACCAGAGAGCGGTGCTTATATAGCCTTCTTTTCTTCAGGCCGTGGGGTCACACCTGTTGTCTCTGATGTGCCAAAGTCCATCAAGGTAAACACTTGGCAGCGCACTTGCAGACTGTTGACGTTGCCAGGTGTCACCTGGATGGGTCAGGATTCCACAAAAAGCCGCTTATGGTAATTGGCCTCTATGTCAACGACTCGGGAGTTGTCAAAAGCGATGCAGTGGTTGTTCACCTCGCTGTGCTCCGCTAGTGTACACTTCTCTCGGTCGAGCTTGCGGACGTCATTCATGTGTTGTCGCAGCCTCTCGTGGAAGTTCTTTGTTTGCCCCACACCAGCACTGTCGAAATTTGGGCTTGTTGCTGCATAGTGACGACTGAAAATAGCACTACAAAACGGGGACACAAGAAGAGGACACACGACACAGGCGCTAACTTCCAACATAATGTTTATTACCACCGCACGCTCGCCTATATCACCAAAAGAATAACATCACATGACATGTATGATGCGCACAAAAATTAATTTTTTAGAAAATACAATTCCTTATCACTGAGCGTAAGCGAGGGAGTGCTGACGCACTTAGAACCCAGTGAAGCGAGAGATTATTGAGAGAGATTATTGAGGCTGAGGCTATCACTTCACTGGGGTCTAAGTGCGTCAGCACTCCCTCACTTACGCTCAGTGATAAGGAATTGTATTTTCTAAGAAATTAACTTTTGTGCGCATCATACATGTCATGTGATGTTATTCTTTTGTGATATAGGCGATTATGTTGGAAGTTAACGCCTGTGTCGTGTGTCCCCGTTTCTTAGCGCTATTTTCAGTCGTTCCCCCACATATTAAGTGCCACAATCTGCACAAGAAATGGAATAAACCATACCTTCTGCTTTCTCTTTGGGTGGTATGTCTTTTGGGCGCGGAAAGAAGCGGTCAAGCGTGGAAATTGGCTTCTGTGCCACTTTAATTCCCTGCTTCGACAGGACATGTGCGGGCGCTTTGCTGGTGCCTTGAACGTAGGGAATGCAGAGCCATACATGCTTAGGAAGTGTCGGGTTAGTGTTCTCTGGAAGGGGTCAGCGGGGATGGGCCTGATGGCGGGCAACTTTTTCAAAGAAGGCTTTTGAATAGCCGTTCTTTAGAAGGTCGAATCTGATCTTCCATTCCTCATTCTTTCACTTAGCCTCAAACGAACAAACCCTCTGGGCACGGTCAATAGTGACGATACCACCGCTGCTTTATGGTGGAAAGGGTGCTTGGAACTAGCATCGAGGTAGCGACCGGTGTTCACCGTTGTATAGTTCACCATTGAACAGGGAAAAACAACTGCTTGCCGTTCCTCGATGTCCTCATGACAAAGATGGGTCGCTTGCTCTAATTCTCAGTGTACCAGAAGCCAACACACACTGGTCGCTACCTCTATGCTAGTTCCAACCACCCTTTCCACCATAAAGCAGGGATGGTATCATCACTATTGACCCACACCTGGAGGATTTGTTCTTCGGAGGCGAAGCGAAAGAATGAGCAACGGAAGATCAAATACGACCTTCTAAAGAACGGTTATTTAAAACGTTAATGCATTAAGCTGGGCTAGTTGGTCTTGATTGTATGCTTGTACGAGACATGATTGTATGCTTGTATGATTGTATGCTTGTAGATTGTATAAGACAGGACAACCGCTAGCGGTTGTCCTGTCTCTTTCTATGTCGTCCTTTGTGCATGTTCGCTAGCAATATGGAAGTATACGGTTATTTAAAAGCCTTCTTTGAAAAAGTCGCACGTCGCCAGGCCCGTCCCCGCTCGCTCCTTCCAGAGGACACTGACCCACAGCTTGCCAAGCGTGTATGGGTCTGCATTCCCTATGTCTAAGGCACCAGAAAGCGCTTGCACGCGTCCTGTTGGAGCAGGGAACTAAAGTAGCACAGAAGCCAATTTACATGCTCGGCCACTTTTTTCCGCACCCAAAAGACATACGGCCCAAAGAGAAAGCACAGGGAGTGGTTTACTACATCCCATGTGCGGAATGTGGCTCTTCATACGCGGGAGAAACAAAGAACTTCCCCAAGAGTCTGCAACAACACAAAAACGACATCTGCAATTTCGACCGACAGAGGGGTGTGCTAGTTGAGAACACCGACGTGAACGACCACTGCATTGCTTTTGACAACTTCTGCGTCACTGACTTAGTGGCCAATTACCATACGCTGCTTTTTGTGGAATCCTGGCCCACCCAGGCGACACCCAGCAACGTCAACCGGTCCACAGGTGCGCTGCAGAGTGCCTACTTCATTGGACTTTGGCACATCATATAGAACAGGCATGGCCCCACGGCCTGAAGAAAAGAAGGCAATATCAACAGTTCTTTCTGGTGCCCTCCAGTCAACCCTCAAGAAGGGTCTGAGTGGGACCTAAAACATCGGGGTCTTTTTGTTTTTGTAGAGTAAAAAAAGTTTTTACTTTGAATCAGTACCTCCGTTGGTGTCACTCTGTTTCAACCAAAAGTTCCTTCTCAACCAGACAAAATTCTGTCTAATGTTCACTTTTGCAAATCGATTCTGCGGAATCCCGCAAGGTGGCGGAAGGGTTAAGAAAGGGAAAATGACAACCACCTGTTTGTAACACAAAAACAGCTTCGGCACGGCCGCGCATATGCGTAGTGACGTTTTCGATGACTTGGCTTGGCTCGTGCATCGAGAGAGTAATGACGCCGGGACAAGCCACCCATGACACAGACGCAGGCAACCTCGGACGCATGCGCACACAACACGGTACAAATACAGGGAAGGTGTATAATGCCACATCATCTCATTGTAACATCATTGCTTCAAAAATAGTTGAAAAGCTCTAAATAAAGTGGTTAAGCATAGTTACAGGAACTCCTACGAAATCAGAATAACGATAGGTTTCACAAATCGCAAGAAGGGCTGGCAGCATCGCTATCAATTCTCAGCATTGCTGGAGGAAAGGTACGTCTGTGTTTAGAGCCTTTCAGATAAAAAAACACTGCTTGTAAAATAAATACATGTTTTGGGGTTAACTACTGCAGCTACAAACACTGCGAAGGGTGAGCTTTCTGTCGCGCCATAAAAAAAATTGGTCAAGAAAAATCAGTTGTCGGCCCCTTTAAGCAACCCTGAGGCTGGCTCATACCTTCAGCTCATCGTGAATCTCGTCGGGAAACTTTTCGCCCCAGATGCTTTCACCTCCTTTTCCCGTACCTGGAAAAAAAAAGATTTTTTGACTATGTTAGTCATCAACCACTGTCATCCTACTAGAGTCAGCTTTAGAGTCATTTTGAGTCAGCACTAACTGAAATTAAGAAAAGGCACATACACTCTTTAAGCTCGTCCTTAACACGGTGTTTAGGTACTCCATTAACATAAGATCAGTAGAACACTGTATCAAATGAAGCCGCTGCACGAGACTTATTTGGCAAAAGTTCATGACTAATAATGCATTAGAATTTTATACATAGTAGGCTGTGAAAACTCTCCCTAGGAGCAAATGAAAATTTCTATATTCCCTGAACAGTTATTTTTTATGCGCTTATTACCCAACAGCATATTTTAAAGTGTGTAGGTGGGTTAGCTGGTTGATATTTATAATAAAATGGAGCTGTGCAAATGAATGTGGACTTGAAGTGTGTGTGTGTGTGTGTGTGTGTGTGTGTGTGTGTGTGGGCGTGTGTGTGTGTGTGTGTGTGTGTGTGTGTGTGTGTGTGTGTGTGTGTGTGTGTGTGCGCGCGCGTGCGTGCGTGCGTGCGCGCACGCGCGCGCGCACGCACACACACACACACACACACACACAGGACTGTCATTTAGGCAAAGAGCAGTAGTACCTCATGGAACTGATTCTATACAATGTTCTTTAGCTAGTGCGTCTATAACCTGGCTACTCTATGTAGCCTCTCATGTAGCCTTTTCTTTTTTAAAGAATTCCTACCTCCTTTCATAAAGGCTAACATGAATACAGGAACAAAAGAGAATAGTACAGCGATCATCCTGAGAATAGTGCAAAGATGGAATAAGAAAACTTCCTCCACCCCACGGATTCCCAGAGAACCGATTTTCCATAAATTGAGGAAGTTGCCTCTGCCAACAGTGAATGCAACAGTATCCCGTGCTAGTTCCTGTGAGCCTCAAAACGACTTCCGTAGTCCATCTGACCAGCTTAGCGCAGCTGATGGAAAGCTATGAATTAACTTCAGCCAATCAAGAATGCTAAACACTTATAATAATAACAATAATAATATCTGGGGTTTAACATCCCAAAACCACTATATGATTATGAGAAATGCTGTAGTGGAGGGCTCCGGAAATTTCGACCACCTGGGGTTCTTTAACGTGCACCTAAATCAAAGTACACGGGCCTCAAACATTTTCGCCTCCATCGAAAATGCAGCCGCCGCGGCCGGGATTCGATCCCGCGACCTTCGGGTCAGCAGTCAAGCGCCATAACCACTAGACCACCGTGGCGGGGCGATAAACAATTGTAGTTTGCCAGTGATCTGTATTGTTTCTGCTTCATGCTTCTAGATTACTGTCAGGTGCTTAACTCTTAAGCACTGATTTTTTGGTGAGAAAACTGAACATTACTGGGAAAAAATGGTGAGAAAGACAAAGAAGCATTCAATAAAAATAGGTAAGATTCTTTCGTAGCAACTGAGAGTATTCCCGATTACTGGTATGCATAGCCACAACACAAGGAATTGGCTAGTTTCTTTGTTAGTAGACATAACCAGATGAATCCAACAGACAATTCAGCCAAGGAAAGCACAGGGGACATTAGTTGTTGTTTTTAACTGTAGTGTAGTAATTATTACATGGAAAAGGTAATTTTTCGTCCACTTTAATTCATTTCGATTTATGTCATAATTACTACACTGCAATTAAAGACAGCAGTTAATGTTCCTTATGCTTTCCTTGGCCTAAATGTCTGTTGGATTCATTTGGTTGCATCCAACTGTCATACGAGTGGTAGTTAGGCATGGACATTATGGTAAGCTCAATACGTCAACAAGCAACAACTGCGATTTACTTGCTCATCACCACTAGCTTAATCCACTAATATTCTCTATCAAGTAGGTAGTTATTGGCTTTCAGAGACTTTTTGTAACTCGTAACACTCGCTTGTCTGCTGGCATGACCACTCAAAGTTACAGTGGTATCGTACATACGAATCTCAAGTGCCTGCCATCTTCATTTCCTCTGAAAAACTGCAAGAACAGCATCTTGGCACACACGTGGCACGAATTATGTGCTTTTTGCAAAAATGTAGTATAGGATGCTGCAGGTTTTAAATCTTGGCACAGAAATCACATCAATGTACGACAAATCTGACAAAGGTAGCTATGAGGGTTTTTTTTTTTCTTCAAGTACCCTAAAGGCCTGTGCAGACATTACATAGGGGAGTCACAATACAATGAATCGGTTACAGTTACAGAGCACATATTCCAACAGGTATAACGAAAACACAATAACAACAAAAGTAATAAATGTATTCAAACTGGTAGGTCAGCAACGGAGCACATAATTAGCCAGAACAAGAAATAATACGAATAATACAAGTATATATATACATATACGCATATACATACATCCATTTATATATACACATGCAATTTCAGAACAGTGCAACCATACTCCAACTACTGCATGGATCAATGAAAGCAAAGCACTAAAAAAAAAACTCAAAGGAACTTCATAACTTACAGAAAACTTTGCAGTGTACAAAAAACAGGAAAAGGATGCACAAAAACATCATTATTCATGTACGTGGAAATAGCCTTTAAGTTTAGTTAGGAAATCGTCATGGTTTATAGAGGAAACGATGTCGGCAGGTAACTTGTTCCAGTGATATATTGCAAGGAAGAGGGGGGATTTACTTAAAAACATGCTTGGAGAGGTTGAGACCTTTGAGAATGACAATGATGTTGGACGTTCCATCCGCATGCTTAGAAGTATGAAACACGAGTGAAGAAGGATGAATGGGCACATGAACTCAAGGAACACAGTGTTAGTATGAATGCAAAAATGTTCCAAAAGTCAGGTGAATTCATTACTGTAAAAGGTTTACTCCGATTTAACACAACAAATGGTTTAAACCACCATTCCTCTTAACACTGCAGCAACATTCAGCTCCAACTGAACTGTTTTAATAAACAATCCTTTTTTTCTTTCTTTGCATACCAAGAGTCTTGACACACTAAAGCTTTTAAAGGTGACAGCATTCGCTGAAAGGAAAAAAAAAGCATGTGAAAATTAACCTTTTCTTTTAGCTTGTATGTAGAATCTGCAATTTCATTATTATCTTTATTAAAGAAGAACGAGACAAACCAACACCCTCCACAAGACAAACTGAGCTACGGTGGCCACTGTCCCCCCCCCCCCCCCCCGGCCCATCTTTCTAAGGTATTTGTGTATGCACACCTAACCCAGCCTTGGGAGTGAACTCAAGTACCACGCACAATCATGACAGCTAGAAGCACATAGTACATGAATGCCAGTATCATGACTGCCAGAGCAGAAACCCATGCAATACAATAAGTAAGAAGATTTAGGGTAACAGAGGGGCTTGATTTTTAGCAACCATATCACCTCCCAGATCCAGCCACTTAATTGGACGGGGGGGGGGGGCTGTCGCTTGAAGTAAAACTGGAGAGGGGAGGGGTCCTGACTCCTTTGTTTTTATTAGTTACTAAATTCACAAAAACCCCATCACAGCATAAATACTGTTAATTTGTGCGCTCACAGTGGTCCCACTCATTTGTCCTAATAGGTGTTAGGAGGTGGACAACAGGCAGTGAAGGGAGTGGGGTGGGGGGTGCTGACATAGGCTTTGGAGGGGACGGGAGCAATCCCCCCCCCCCCCCCCCGGGTTTGCCACTGCTGCCATGTTTCCCTCAACTTGACTGTCCGATGACTTTCGAAGGCCAAATTATATCAGTCACGAAACTTGGAATGAAAAGTAGTCGAAAACCTATTGCCACAGACATCAATGCCCACCATACGATCGAAGCTCGACTAGGTGAGGTGGGGACAAATAACGAAAACTAAAAACTCAATGGAAATTTTTTTCTATTACTCTTAATTTTACATATGCCAAAGTAAACTACAAATTTACTTTACAGTTTATCTGATGCTTGCCTAAATAGTTGATTGCCTAATTTTTTTTTACTGACCGCTAAATGGGGGGCATATGCAGGCAGTCTGCTATGTGGCCGTGTGTTCAGTTCAGCGTATTGTTGGGCAGGGCCGGATTAACAGTGCGGAGGGCCCGGTTCAAAAATATAAGGGGGGCCCCTCCCCCCTCACCCCGCCCCCTTTCTTTCTCGCTTTATCATTTGGTCATTCTTGAGACTTGACGCTTTTTAGATTTAGCTGCAAAGAACACAAGCCATATTTATTCTAAGACTCTCCGGAGTGTTTAATATCATCTGGGCGTTTTTTTTCTTGCGGAGCACGTGGAGAGATTGTCATCGTAATAATTAACTATATCAGAAGACGAAGACACATGGACAGCATTATGATTTGTCTGGTTCGTTGGATCATACTGAAAGAAGACTAAACTGTGCGAGAAGTTAAGACGAAAAGAAGGAATGCATGCGACACTTAGAAGTGCAGTCCAAGCGCCGTGTGTTTTTGTTCCATTCGTCTTAACCTATAGCGTTGTTTACCCTTATTTCAAGAGAGGACATCTTCCTTCGAAAATCAGGGAGCGCCTTTGTGAAAAATAGCTTCCTCTATCTGCTTCAGCTTCACTGATTTGGTGGCGCACGCTTTGGTTGCCTGCGTGTGAGCACTGCCGAAGTTGACAGGTGGGCCTTTTTCAGAAACTGTTCGCCCGCACTTACAGTAAATACACTACCAATCGTCTAGCTACTTTTGATTTCATACAACAACTCACATTTAAGCTCTTCTAAGGCAGCATTTCGATATAGTGATATTACGCATATTGTATATGCCTACTAATCACAACAAGTAATGCATATGGTTTAAAATTAAAATATTTTCAATATGGGAAGGGGGTGGGCCAAATCTTTCAGAAAAGGTGGCGCCTATAAAAAATGAGATCCGTGTAGAATTTTCACAAAAGCGTTTTTAATAACACTCGAAAAACGATCCCACATATTCTCATTTATGCACAAATCGTTCAAAGTCAAAGTCAAATTTATTATAAAATCATTCAGTTGAGGTATATGGTTAGAATATTACAGCAGGAGGTCCCAAAGTTTCAGAGAAACTGACAGGGGGACCTCCTATGGCTACATGAGTAGGGTAATTACAAAAAATACAGCAAAATATGCAGCATAATACACCTAAAATACAAGAAGGCTACAACAAGATACAGAAAAATACAGCATAATGGTAATACTACTGAAAAAAAAGAAAAAAAAATGACAGGAAAAAAAACAATCGAAAGCAAGTGATAAAACAGGAGTAACAAAGCAAAATTAATGAGGAGCTCTGCATGACAAATGCAATTAGTTTCTTTATCAATGGTGTCAGTTATACGATAGTGATGGTCGGTTGAAGACCCCCACCACCAGGGGCGTAGCCAGGGGGGGGGGGAGGGGGGTCCAAACCCCCCCGAAATTTTTCAGTTTTGCTTGTGTATGTATACACGCACACATACAAACGCACGCACGAACATACACAAAGTATGGTTGAACCCCCCCCCCGAAAAAAATTTCTGGCTACGCCCCTGCCCACCACAATGCTCAAGCAATAGCGGTGAGGTTCTGCTGGCGGCCAGATAGTGGATATATGTTGTAGATATTTCCTGTGCACAACCTTTTACCAAAGTGATGGTCCCTTAAGTTTCCCTATATAACCACCAAGCAGGAATTAAGACAGAAGGGCAATGACAGAAGCGAAGAATCAAACAGTTACTCCTTCGGAGTCCTTGCATAATCATGGAGTTCCGTACCATACAAATATTTCATGGTGCGTTGTTTACACTATAATGAAAGCATACTATAGCATACCTATATGCGTCAGCTTCATACCGGTTATTTTCATTGAGCGCATTAAACGATATTTCAAACAGGAACCGCTCTCTATGCGCCTTCGCGTTGCGTGTTGGACCGTAGCTGCTAAAATCCTCGTCCGGCTGCTTTATGTGTCCATCCACTGGATCAGCTCCTTTCCTCTACACGATGCGTGGTCTTGGGCGAGTAAAAGGTGTTTTACCACAGACTGCAGAACTGTGAGCCGACTTCAAGATTATGCACGTTATGCAACGAACAACCTCTTAGAAGCATGTATATTGATTATTGAAATAGATAATCTGTTTCTATAAGGGGAAGCTAGCAGGAGAGTTAAACTTTTTAGAACAAAACAACGAAGTCGGCCATTTTTTCTGGCCCTCGGGGGGCCCCCTAAAACCGGAGGGCCCAGTTCATTTGAACCCTTTGAACCCTGGATAATCCGCCCCTGTTGTTGGGTCAACGAGGCGTCGCTCACTTTTGCGCGGCTGTTTCGTGCGTATCTGCTGTAGGTTATATATTTGTGTATGTGTTGTTTACTGGCATGACACTTCAGAGAAGCCGAACTAGCTTACAGAATGTCTACATAACTGCTCCGGTGACTGCCGACTGCTTTTGTTGGCACACGGCCAGCGTGTCCTCGCCTTTTGCAATGGTGAACAGGGTTGCCAATGGTGGCTACTTTTCGCCAAATTGGCGAATTAGGGAGGCCCGTGGCGACCTAAAATTATGAATGGCGACATGGCGAATTTTTGGCGATTTTCGGCTTAGGTCTCCACCGAGTTTTGAATCCTAAGCTCAGTGTCTTCCCAACGAATGAGCGGCAACATTCTCAGTATTTTTCTTCGTTTTAGACCCACGAGTAGAATGTGCACATTACGCGTCATTCGGTATGTCCATCCTGTAACTCGTGTGTACCTCCTCAATTCATCTAGAGAGATAATAAAACGTTTATTTGATGTTCTGTGAAAATAAGATCAGTGAGTGGGATCCTTAGTTCGGGATGCCATCTAGATGCAGGAGGTACTGGAACGTCCCCCAGCGACATTCTAGCAAAGTGTAAGTCAGCGGACTGCCTTGCAAACCGCGAGGGGGCAGTGATTGACTATAGGTTTATGGCTTTAGGTGCTTTAAGCTTATCTGAAGTTTCGCATCTGAAGGGGCAAGACGACGGGTTGGCCGCGTGTTCCGACCATTTGTTCTCTCAAAGCTTCAACTGCTCTGAATAGCTTGGCGACTTATTCACTGTTGCAGTACCCCCAGTTCAGCTCGCAAAGACTGTTTTGGAATAGCGAAGACAGGCGGATACGCGGCTATTTCTGCAATAAAAATTATTTATTGAGGCATTTTTCACTGTTCTCGGTGAGCGTGTGCAATAAAAACAATTGCTATATAACATTTTACATTGTTATACAGCAATAACGCATCGGATTGACGCGTGTAGATATAAGTAACTATAAGAAAGGGTCGGTGATGTCCGGTATCCTATTAGTTCACACTGAAAAGGTGCAAGACTCACTAATGATCGGTTCCTGTAAGAAGTCTGTCGTGTTACCTTCAATAAACCTTTTAATCCTTTTAATTCATATAAGGGTACGTAAAGCTGTACAAAAAATGCTTTCACAGTTTTCGCCCAAGGTTTATACCACACTTTTAGCTTTGAAACGAGAGGACAGGGATGAAAGGATATCATGAGCGTTTCGTTCATTCACCCTTGCACCACCACGCACATCTTGCGGCTAGTCGGAGAAGCAGCGCCATGCACTCCCATGGTGAAGCGGGCGATACGACTGGCATCGAGAAACGTCAATATAATTTAAGGGTCTTGGATGGTACTGTATTCTACGGGGCTATACGTGAGTGGAAATTTTTATTACTGGGTATGCCGCACATATCTAGAATGGCTACTTTTTTTGGCGAAATTTGTAAAAGAATGGCGACTTTTGGCGACTTTTTGCTCGTCGTTTGGCGACATTTACTCGAAAGTCAGTGGCAACCCTGATGGTGAATGCAGCATGCTAAATGAAGAAATGCTGCACTGTAAGGTTGCCGAAGTGATACTTTCAAGGCTGCTGTCTCGCTCCTGTGGTTTCCCTCGACTGGGTAACGTGAGTTTTCAAACTATTGTGCTCGTGAGCCATTGTATCAATTTCATCTGCAAAGTATTTTGGTGTACATTGCAACAACACTATATGGCTAATAAAACAAGCTTGCTTCCCCAATCTTTCTTGTTGATCTTCCTATTCTCTCACCCATGCAAATGACGAGCTATAAAGACGCAATAAAATTGCGTAGTTATTAAAAGCATGTAAAAGGTCCAGCAATTTTTTTTTAAATTCATTTTCGCGCCATGTAGTGCTAATGAACGACATTACTACCGCTTCTGGTTGTGACATCATATTTTATTTTTTGCTTGCTGTTAGTTGTCCCAGTGATACGTAGATGGCGACGGTGGCAACGAGCTGCCAGCTACTTGACACATGAGCTTCTATGGAGGTTTCGCTACCAGTTTACATATACCTTGGACTTTCTATGATCATCATTAAAAATTGAGCCCCTCGGTACTTGATTCTTCTAGGCTCAATGATATGCGAAAGACTCTTCTTAATGGTATCTAAGAAACTCTCACTCTTACTGATCAGTAACCTAGAAAATGGGTGAAGGCTTCATTCAGCAAATGCTGCAATCACCCCAGAGTCATCTTAATTTGAAGAAAGAAATACAACACATGAAAGAAATCATTCTATGTTATGCAAGGGAGTTGACAGTGTTCACTGCCAGCAGGATTTTCAAGCAGCCGAATATTAGACTATTTGTGTTCTAAAGTTACCTGTAGGGTCACCTGTCTGTACCATGAAGCCCTTGATGTTTCGGTGGAAGAGGCAGCCATTGTAGTAGTCAGAAGCACAAAGTGCCAAGAAATTCTGCAATATATACAACGACATATCAAAAGAGAGCAATTGCCAGTTTGTGAGAAAAGCAATCAGCTGGACAAATATGAATGGAGCAGTGGGGGCGGTCGAGGCCTCTGCAAACCCCGGACCTAGTTCCAGTCATCGTTGCTCCCAGTGTGTCAGAACGGAACAAAAACCAAAAAAGCAATATTTTTGACCGGAAGAAAAACGTAACCAAAACATTATTTATCATTTCGTTCCGGAGTGAAACCGAAATTTTTTAAATCGTTTTTCGGTACACGAGAAAACTTGGCAATCCGGAACAACTGAGGTTGTGCAACTTGAGCAATTATGCATATATCAGGGTACGCACGTACCTCAGGCAGGAATTCCAAAGCAAAGATATGCTGAAATAGTGCGAAAAATGAAAATAGTGGCAACCAGAGACGTTTACATTAACACAAGTGGCGTTTTGCGTGCCTGTCACACAGGCCAGCATGGAGAGGGCATTCTCGGCACTGAAGTTTGTTACAGCGAAAGCTGTTATGAGATCACAACAGCCAATTCTGGCGCCATAGTTGTATGCCACCGATGTCCGGTGTCTACAAGCACTATCGCGTGAAATGAGAAAAAATGAAATGAAAAGCAAATTTCTAGGATCGGATGGGATTTGAACTCACGCCCTCTGGTCGAGTATTCTGCCGCAGAGTCACGCTGGTGCTTGAAACTCCTTCGCAAAAATGCTGTATACAGGTGTCATGTCGGGCAAGGAAGCGTGCTAACATATGTAATGTAGCGTGGCAGAAGAGTAAAATAACAACCTGGCGTAACACAATGCGAACTGCGCAACGAGTCGATCGGTCGTTGAATGCTTCCAACCCGTTACAAAGGGCTCAGCCATAATTCTTCATCGTCATCAGTCACAGCACAAAGTGCACATAATGCCTTACAGATGTGTAGCGGGTACCACGATTCTCCAATGAATGACGAAATATGGCACAGTGGGTGCTTCCCTCCTTCAGAAAAATTACGATGATTTATGGCGTATTGGGTACCTTGCATGTGTACTTGTATAGTTGCCCCAAGATAGTCTACAACGGGCTCTAGAAAGGCCTCTCTTCCAGCGTTCGCTGTGACTGTGCTGGGTGTTCCGCGCAGGCCAGGCGCTTTTTTTTATCAGAACAGCGGTCTCGCACATCAGAGAGTACACTCAATGACGTGCTGCTTCTGAGATCGTGCTCACTCCCTTGACACAAAGCATTGGTCCCGCTAAAAAAATTCGTAATTGACTTTTGAGAAAATAAATATGATGACTTTGAAGGATACTGGTTTGTGCTAGTTGGTAGGAATCCGTGGCGCAGTTACTCCGCTCCTCTGAGGAACGAGGGAAGAACATGCTTTACCCCTGTCCCACTTTCTTAAGAGGAGCGCAAGTAACTATACCACAAATCTAATGTTTTTTTATTATTACTTTAACTTCAAATTTTTAATACAAAAAAAAAACGTTACGGAACTTTTTTTTTTTCGTTCTGGAACAGAGCTTTCTGCGGTGGAACGAAACTAAAACCGAAACAAAACACATTTCTTTCGGACACCCTGGTTGCTCATTTGGTCACATCAAGGCATACTGGGCCCGCTGTTTTAGTTTTCAAGTCGTGCATCCTTACCAACCTGCCCGACTTGCTGCACTTACAGTTAGTATTTACGCAAACTTTCCTCGCAGCCTGGCAGAGGGCTACTTGGCTTGTACTGGATGCTCTATTTCTTCATGCAGCTCAAGACTGTTGTTAGTTGCACTGAGACTGTTTTGAGACGCATAATGTAGCGACTGGACCAATAAACACGACCGATAGGTCCACGGGGCTCAATACAGAACACCAATTAGAACCTTGCAGAATCATACGTGGGTAACAGCTCGGCCACTCAAGCGATGCAGCCTGTTCTTGTATAGATGTTAAAATACCGACGTCCACTTGTGTATGCAAATAAAAGATCATTCAGCGGGTCACTCGACGAGCACATACCTCGGCAGTCTTCGGACATGCTTCACAGAACAGTTCGATCTTTATGTCACCTAGGTCCGTGTGCAGCGTAACTGACTGAAACACAAGTATTCCCACCAAATTAAATATAATCACATGTATAAATGAATAACTACAAGCGCGCCTCAATTCAAAGCTCCCTCGGTACAATCAAAATACGCACCATCTTAATTCATCCTGTGTGCAGCGCCATATTGCCCATGGTTGCTGGTTGGTCTACTCGCGGTCGACTAAAGCCCCTCCATCGCGCCTGCGAAAAACGCGTGGAGGGGCTTTACGGTCGACAACAGGAGGTCCATTCGTTTCACCCGCACTGCCTTCACTTTGTGGTGGTGCTGAAAAACTTTATTTGTGAGAAGGCCAAGAGGTAAAAAAAAATTAATTGAAAAGCAGCGTTGTGGGCGACCTTGAAGGAGCAGTGACACAATAATTTTCCACATTGTTTTTTTTTTATTATGAATCACTTATCACGGCTGGAAACCTCGTTTATTTAGAGACGTTTTTAGAGCGCCCAGTTAAAGTGAGCTAGAACATTAGCCCAGTTGCAGTTGCGGCTTCAAAGAGCACCGACCTAGGAAGAAGCAGTTCCGCTTTTCGGGTAAACACAGCTGGCCACGTGACCTTACAAAGCTGTGACCCCCCTCTAAGGTTACTGGGGGGGGGGGGGGGGGGGCGCTGCGCAGGCATATTGGTCGGAGGGAGTCGTCGGTGATTGTAAGGACGTGGGCTGCGTAGTGGCGGTACGGGGCGGCATCCACATAAGCCACGGCAGGTTGCCGTCCGAACTTAGGCTCGCCCTGCACAGGAGTGGTGGTGTTCAGAGTGCATATACATAGCTTGCATTGACGTCACCGTGGCCGACATCTTGGGGTACCAGCGGGTTGAGACGCTCCATGAGCTTTTGCTCAAACGCGCCGAGCAAGAAACGGTGACGACTCGCCATCAGATTCGTATGAGAGTTTTAGTGCTGGGGACCCCAAGCCACCTGCGTACGCACGCTCTTGCGTTCCTTTGTACTCCCAGCCGCATCCACGGAGAATACAAAAGAGCGCTAGGGCTTACGTACGCAGGTGGCTTGGGGTCCCCGGCACTAAAATGTCGGTGCCCCCAAGCGTCTCAAAACCCTCGCGTTCCTTTGTCTTCCCCCTTGGCGCGGCTAAAGCCCCTCCATCGTAATACATGCGCAGAGAACCCAGCGCAGAGAACCTGTCTGTGACATCACGTGCAAGGCATGTAATACATGCCTTCCACGTGACGTCACAGACAGGTTCTCTGCTCTGGGGTCCCAACATGGCGGCCACCGTGACTTTTTTATCTCATTAGAGTAAGTCAGTGCCGAGGAGGACACCCAGTCGTTCGGTCCCCCCCGGTCCCCCTCGGACGGCTTCATGGGCGATCGAATACGAATCGAATCGAGCCTATATTCGAGTAGTTTTCGAATATATAGTACGGCGACCACTTACAAAGCCGACCTAGAATGGTTATGTAAACGTTTTCGAAACAGCCCAAGAATTCCACGACATTTTATGCGAAACAAATATTGTCTATCTTTAACAAAGGAACGTTACGATTACTTTTAAACCGACAAAAAATACCACAATTATGTAAACTGAGGCAAGCTCGTATACAGCAGCAACTAGAGACTTCGAAGTATTTTGTCACCGCAGGCTGAAATACAGCAGTGACTACAGTATTTAAGGTGGCACTTTGTAAGCAGCTTTTAAAAAATGGTATATAAATATAAAACAATATTCATATAAGTCGACATGTCATGATGAAGATAGCAGATTGACGACTCTGTCGCTACAGCGGCACTGGAGTTTTAAGCGAAAACGCCTTCATCCTGTGATCAAAACAGCGTCGATAGTCCCGTGGAAGCTTGGGCTACACATACATATCTTGGTAATTCGATTATTAAAACAAGAAACGTTACCCTTCTCTGTTTCAACGTTTCCTTCCTTCGAGGTTTTTCCATCGCGGCGCTTATTATTCGAAAAATATTCGGTATTTCTAATATGCACTATTAGGTTCGAGTACCGATATTCGGTTCGTTATTCGAAAGTTTCGAATATTCGCACACAGGCTCAATAGTATAGCAACGGGTAGGCAAGGGAAGTGAGCGAAATTTCGAGCACGGGCGTGGCTCTGTGGTAGAACATCCGCTGGCCACGCAGAAGTGCCGGAAACACCTGCTTGTCAAGCAGAAAGTGCCCGCTCGAACAGAAGATTTTTTTATTTACTAAATGCGAAGCATTTCTTAGCGAACCCAACGCACTTTGAGCATTCTACATATCTATTACTGTTCTGTCCCCTCTTGACCCTAGACGGTCGAATTTTTTCGCGAAATCCAGTCCAAAATTGTGTAATTTTTTATTGCTGAAATAAACTCATCAGACGATTCTATTTAAGAAAAAAAATGTCTAATTTTTTTTTCGTGACCGTAAAGTGACAAAAAAAATCATTTTTGTTGTTGCATACACATGGCTTATTCGTAGTAAAATCAAGCAAAATCCTAAAAAAACTTGAACAGTTTTTATAAATGAAAATTATGCATTGTATTAAACATAGCTCACAGACATACAAAAATAAGCGCACCAGAGTACTTTCCCGGTTAAAAATGTTCGTGCTGTAACACTAAAACTTTTCAGCGTGTGATAGTCTTTGAAGCATGGCTCGCCGCGCATGCTTTTCAGATGTCGCTCGTTGATCGTCATCGGAGTCTGAACTCGTATACAAATCCTCGTCTGACAAACTGAAATCCAATGAATCGGATTCTGATTCGGCACTTGGGGAATAGTCCGCATAGTCGCACTCGGCAGATCCCATGCCTACAAGGCACGGGATCTGCCGCATTTTTATTTGAATCTATCTCGAATTTTCGCTCACAAACAATGCTGATTTTTCGCTCACAACCAACGATGCCAACACCAGAATTTTTGCGAAACGAGCTCTTTAACGCTATCGCGTTAATTAATAAACTCCTCTAATGAAGTCTTTCGATGATTATTTGAAAACGTGTTGCAGGGCCCCTCTAAAACGTAAAAGGTGGATTGTCGTCGCATCATTGCCACAATGTTGCCTTAACATTGCTGCAACGTTGTAGCAACAATGCGTGCTACTAGGGAGAGGGCGTGGGGGAGGCAAGAGGCCGGGGCCGTGTGCCACCTCATGAAGCTACGCAGGCACGCGTAATGGCCTTGAGCAATATTTCTTTTTTTTTTTTACCCTGAAGCTGATGAACCAGGCCATCACAGCTTGCGTGGCTGAAGAAAAAAATTTCGTTGGAGAAGAAGCACTTTCACCGATTCGTATCATTAAACGTTTATTCGATCTCCGACTCAGATGTGTGCGGCGCTGGCACGTTTGCGGCTTAATAGAAAAGGCCCTCGAAGAACAGAGGTCCTCCACCCCCGGCCTCCTCTATGCCCTTCCCTGTTGGCCACTTTCTAGCTGTCACCGCGGTTGCCCATTGGTCGATCGCGTGCACCGCGTTGCTGTGCATTACGCTAAAGAGCTCGTTCCGCAGAAATTCCGGTGTCGGCGTCGTTGGTTGTGAGCGAAAAATCATCATCTTGTCCGTGACCGAAAAATCGATAAAGATGCAAATAAACAATCTTAGGTTCGAGTGAGAATGGAACCCAGGCCGACTGCGTGGCAAGCAGGTGCTCTACCACAGAGCCACTCCATTTTTTTTTTCTTTCATGGTATTTATTCAACATAGGATAGCACTTGAAAGCAATCGAATACAGACCAAGAACTAGTATGTTGATTATGCTCTTATCGCAACACAATGACGAACAGAAGGCACTACATAATTCGCAATCACCTCTATAGCGAATACATCAAGTAACTGATTTTCCAATTGTATGCTAGAATAGCGGTAAGGATAAGCACCTCACCAATGCCGTATACCATTCTGGTTGATATTCCATTTGCTCGTAGACATCTCTTAGCTGAGTGACCAACCTAATGAAGTGCAGGGGCGTAGCCAGAAATTTTTTTCGGGGGGGGGTTCAACCATACTTTATGTATGTTCGTGCGTGGCGTTTGTATGTGTGCGTGTATATATACGCAAGCAAAACTGAAAAATTTCGGGGGGGGGGGGGTTGAACCCCCCCCCCCCCTTTGGCTACGCCCCTGATGAAGTGGGCTGTTGAGGAAACTATCGGCTCTGCGTTTCTCTGCAACATGCGCGTCTTCCACAGGCTATGCATTCCAATGAGAAGAAACATGTCGAATGGTATGTCATTACAACTCACTGGCAAGAGATATCGCACGGAATGGGAATTTAGCACAAAGTCTTTTTGAAGAGTTCGTTGGAGCACATCCCAAAATAAGATTGCATCTCTGCAGCCTATAAAACAATGTTCAATTGTTTCTGGCACATCACACAGAGGACAATCTACGGACGACACAAAAATGTCTCTTGAACGGAGCCAAGTTTTCACAGGCAAGGTCTCTGAATGTAATTTAAAAAAGAACATCTTTGTCGATGGTGTCAGCGGCATTTTACGTACTCGATCTAGAACATCATGCCCTAGCAGTCCCAAGTATTTTGCACGATATAGTGGTGGCGGAAACAGCATCGTTATTAAATCTCTATAAATATGTTTGTGGGATACACATAGCACAAATATTCATTTGAAAACCTAACTGTTACAAAACGAGCAGATAAATAAACTTCTCGCATAAATCCCCACAGACATGGTCGTGGAGAAGAATCAGATGAAACTACTAATCAAGCAGCACATTTACCAGATTTACCTGCAAGAATGCTCGAATAATAGGGTGAGAAACGTCGCGGAAAAAGAAGTAGCGAGATACAATTTGCCACACGTACAGATGTACTAGACCTAGCCCACCTGCACTAACTGGTCTGAATAGATTGTCTCGTCTCATGGATTCATATGTTGATGACCATATAAATGTTGCAAATTTACGGTGAAAGCTCTGAATATGCGATCTAGCACAATGCAGCACTTGTAGTACGTAGAAAAGTTTTGTAGCCAAAAACTTGTTGCACGTTTCCGCTTTACCGAAAATTGAAAGGTTATGTGGCATAAAAGTTTTAGCATAACGCTCAAGGCCTGCCACCCTATCTTTCCAGTAGTGTGAGCTTGACTTGTGTGCACCTAATGGAACACCTAGATATTTTGGTAGCACTACAGACCACTCAATACCGGCAAACTGATCAGGTCTAGATCCCCATGACCCAAACCACAAACCTGAACTCTTAGAATAGTTCACCTGTGCTCCTGAGACGCTACCAAATTGTTCTACTACATCAACAATCCTTTCAATGCTGGGTTTGTCAGTACAAAAAAAGGCAATGTCATCTGCATGTGCTAAAACTTTAACTTCATTCTCTAGCAGTCTGAAGCCATGAATATTGTGTGACTGAATAATATGCAAGCACATCGGTTCTAAGTATAGAGAAAAAAGGAGCGGCGACATAGGACATCCCTGCTTAACAGAACAGTTGATATAGGCTGCGAGAGATGACCGTTCACTATTAGGCGGGTAGAACAATGATTATAACAAAGTTTCACTCCTTTTAACAATGTTGAGCCGACATTAGCTTGCTGTAAAAGGGCAAACAGAAACGAATGAGAAACACGGTCAAATGCTTTTGCGAGGTCAACTTGCATGCTTGGAAATGCACTGAAATTAACTTTAATGCTTCACAAACATACGCGGCTTGTGTACAGGTGTCACAGTATATATACGAGATGTAATATCGCAGTAAAACGGGGTACAAGCGTATATTGCCATCGGGCGTCACACCATGTGATGAACTGCATAACGAGTTCGTGGTTTAAAGCCGGCCTCCCATTACAAAAGGCACACACATTACTGCGCGTATTCCCTTACGAATACGTAGTGGGTGCATCGCAACTTCGAAAAAGTATCACGCGCATAATTGCTGCTGGTTTAAAGCACGCCGTCCATTACAAAGGGCATCCACATTAGTGCGCGCATTCTCTTACACACACGTAGTGGGTACACTGTTGTCATAAAAGTGCTGTTGAAGAGGGCGGAAACCTTTACCTTTACTATAAGTATGTCGAGTGTGTGTGTGTGTGTGTGTGTGTGTGTGTGTGTGTGTGTGTGTGTGTGTGTGTGTGTGTGTGTGTGTGTGTGTGTGTGTGTGTGTGTGTGTGTGTGTGTGTGTGTGTGTGTGTGTGTGTGTGTGTGTGTGTGTGTGTGTGAGAGAGAGACCGGGCGATTGAACATAATGACAAGCAAAATACAGCACGATGAGGATGGGGCCGGATATCGCCATCGCGTTCAACTCGTAAAGGGACACTAAAGAGCAAAACGATTTTTCTCGGATTAGTAAAGTACTCTTTCACGATACCAAAAACACCACGCTTGCTGCGAGAAGACGCTTAGTAAGCGAGAAAACGCGCAAAAAAAAAAAATGTGGGTGGCGACGCCACCTTGAAGTTTCCGCACCATTCGACGTGACGTCACATGTTTTGACAGCGCCTACAAGGGACAGTATTGTAGGAAACTCTATGCAAGGGACTACGTAGTTCCTAACCGCTAAAAATGAAGCGCATTGTCCTCTGAGGGGGCCATAGACTTAGCATACCAAGTTTTGGGGTAATTTCGTTGAGCCAATGGCGCCAAAATACGATAAATACACTTTGAAATCCGTGACGTCAAGCGGGGAGATTTCGGCGCGAAATTTAAAAATGACTATTAAATTGGGGACCATTTGGGGATACTTGCCTATTCTGTACCACTGAAGCGTCCGCGGTTACAATCAAGCACCTGTTGTGGACATGCCCTGGCCTGAATCAGATACGGCGGCGCTACCTGAGAACAGTGGGTCTTCATCCGACAAGACCACCGGATTATGATTTGTGGCTCTATGGGCCCCACCACAGAGCATTGTTGATGTATATAGCGGAAGCCGGCCTCTACCTGTATATTTAACTATGTATGCCGTTGGGCAAACTCTCGAAATTAAAAAATTCGGCAGATCACACGTACCGTGGGAATCGATGTTATGCGAAGCATACGCGGGATGGTGACTGCGGCGTAATTTCTCATATCGAGCGAAACGTTACGGAATGACGCTAGAGAAATGTGGAAGTGGTATAAACACACTCATATGCTGAAGAGTCGCATATGTATTATAGAACCAGTTGTTTACAGTTGCGTAACGATGTCAACAGCAACATCGGGTGTTACCAAAACCAGACGCGTCAAGCTGATATGTATAGTGTTTATATTCTTCAATACTGGATAGCGCGAATCCGAACAGCACAAAGAAGAAACACAAATGCACGGACAGGCGTTGCTCGCAACTAAGCTTCAATCAGGAAAGTTCCCCTGGATATACAAACAGCCGAGCGGCAAGCGCATGCGCACTGCACGTACGTTACAGTCACAGTTGCGTTACAGTTGTTATGATTATACTTGTCCGTTATGACGGAGAACACACGCACGTTTCACGAACCCGTGTGTATGTGTAAAAGGGGTTCTTGACAGTTCTTGAACAAGGTCGTCATCACCGTGATCAGTGAGCACCAGCAGCTGGACCGGACTTGTTCATCGGATCCGTTCGTGATCGCGGCTACGAGAGGTCTAAGTGTAGTGAAGTGCGAGGTAAAGCACAGCTGTTGGAAATCCTGGATGCCTCTTACGATGAAATGATCTATGACGCCTCCTGTCCTGGACGTGGCAGCGAGGTCTTTCGATGCCTAGTCCACATTCAAGCCGTATTTTACGCAGTGTAAAGACCAGGCGTTGTTGGGTCTTGATAAATCAATGCTGAAATCACCGGTAATGATGAAACGCCTGGTTGTCTCGGCAAATTTATTGTTCACGTGGTCCACGTTGCGGACCACGTGAACGAGTGCACAGTAGTTGAGCGTCTTCCAGGGGTGTTCTGTTTTCAGCTTCCTCCCTTTCCTTGCATCCGCCGCGGTGGTGTAGCGGTTGCGGTGTAGGGCTGCTGACCCGAAGGTCGCGGGTTCAATTCCGGCCGCGGTGGTCGCATCTCAATGGAGGCAAAATGTTAGATGACCGTGTGCTGTTCGATCTGGGTGCACGTTAAAGAATTCCAGATGGTCAAAATTCCGGAGCCCTTCGCTACGGCGTCTCTCATAATCATATCGTGGTTTTGCGACATAAAACCCCAACGATTATTATTATCACTTTCCTTACGTGTCAATGTGTGTGTTCGCGTTTACTGTGTTGGTTGAGACATTGTATCACCTGTGGCACATACCCGCAAAATATGAACTCTGGTATGCGGGTATGTGCCACACGTGACTGAGAGAGAGGGTTTCATGACGTACGCGACAGGTATTTTGCGTTATTCATGTCATGACCAGTGAACCGTGTTCGCCATACGCAGATCCCCTGTTATGCCAAGTTTGGTATATTACAAGTTATGGAGACGACCAGGAGAGCATCCAGACGTAGGCGGCTAGATAGATAGATAGATAGATACGTAGATAGAAACGCCCAAAGCGCCTGAGGTTCGCTAAGAAATGCTTCGCATTTAAAAAAAAAAAAAAGTTTTCAGATCACAATTTATCGATATAAACCGATTTATTGTTTCTCTTTAGTGTCCCTTTAAAGGCGAAGCTTAAGCGTCCCCCAATTTTCGCCTTCCGCCTACAGTTTAGGAGTGTACCCGGCATTTATGAATGGCTCCTGGCGCAGAATCTTACGCCTGGAACGGCTTCCACCTTTCCCGCCGATTTTTCAGAAATGCACGTACACACCGGAAATTTTGCCTAAATTAACAGAGCCACCAAAGCATTTGCGCGGTTGATTCTGCCCACATTTTCCGAGGGCCCTTTCCCCTGCCTTTCCTGCAGAATAGCGAGATGAATAAACGCTGGCTAATTAGCACACTCCTATTTCTTCAACATGTTCCGTCCTGGCCGTCTTTCCCTATCGGAATACATGCAGCCGATAGAAATACCCACCGCAATGTACACAACCACAGCAAGATTACCAAGTGCGCCACAATTTTATTTCAGTCGGAGGAAATTTGGAGACCGCCTGAATTTTCTCTCGTGTGCGACTACATATGCGCACGCCTTCTCGCACTGTGCAAGCAAGGTAGGCGCCCACTTTCCACATCTGGACAGGATGCAGTTGCATGAAGTCTGGAACTGCGCGACCACCCGCAGGTTTCACTCGCCGGCAAGTGCGACAGGCGACGATCCGGAGACGAACCACCGGCGCGGGGTGGGGAGCAGGCTGCAGCGTCTACTCCTGGATGATTATGGTCGACGATGAGCTCTTGGCTGTATCGATGACCTCCACCCGAGTGGGAGACGGAGACCTGCGCGTCTCAGTCACAATGCACACGCTGGGTGACGGCGGCCTCTCCTCCGTCACGATGCACACGTCGGGCGACCGCGACCGCGGCGGCGGTGCCGGGGACGACGTGACGATGCACACATTCGGCGAACGGGCGGGCTTCCGAGGCTGCTCGCCCTCGCTCACCACGTACACGGTGGTGGGAGACGACGTACGCTTGCTGCTGACGACGCAGAAGCTGGGCGATCGCGACTCTTCTTTCACCACGCACACGCTGGGCGATGGGGACCTCGACGACTCGGTCACGATGCATACGCCCGGCGAGGGAGATCGCTGCTCGGTGGAGCTCACGATGCACACACTCGGAGACGGCGAACGCGCCGGGCGCGAGTCGCCCTCGACAATCTCCACCGTGGTCGACGAGTTGCAGCGAGACATCCTGGTGACGCGCCGAGCGGAGAACCTCGTCGACTGTGGCAGGAAAGGTGTGCCCTGCGCAGAAAGAGACTTGCAGTTGACACGTGGTTTTACTCAAGACGTTCACTCACTCTCCCTGCTTTCTTCCTGTCGCCAGCCGGAGTACCCAGTACTAAAACTCGATACATATATTGGGGCTGCAGCAGCCAGCGCAATATTCGGTGCAACAACCAACCAGCAACGCAATAAACCTGCGTCGGAATGCAGTTCTTAGATAAATACTACCTCGCGTATATTTTAAACATCGCGATGGTTACTATGTTTTTCAAGTCAGTAATCCGAAATACTATTGTTTCCGGCGCCGCGCATTTAAAATTTGCACGGCGAAACCGTATAATCCTCATAACCTTCATAATCAGACTTTCTGTGGTGGCAGACATCTGAAGCATAGAAACGCGCACGGGGGGCATTTCCCTTACTTCTGAGGATTTTCGGACCCTTGAACACCCTGTCCAGGCTCTTTTGGTAAAACCTCAAGAGAGCAAGCAACGCACACTACAGCACTGCAAAGACCCCGCCCAGACTCGGGTCCGGACCAGGCTCAGGTCGGGCTCGGGCCCGAGTTTGGCGTGTAATAGGCCCGTTCAAGCGAATTGTAATACCGCGAAACTGTAGACTATAAATTGAACCTCAGCGAAAATCTTGATTCAGAATGAAGGTGGCGCGGCGAGTGGATTCACCGCGCCACCATTCTAAACTAAGATTATCATTATGAGGTAGTAGGGGACAAGACATTATAGCAACGGACAAAATAACGACGAGTTAGTCGCGTTGCAATGACAAAAAAAAAAGATCAGAGTGGTGGAACGCTCCTTGAGAAAATACGATGTTGTCTTCAGTTACCTGAAATATCTTCCGTATAGTTAGATCCCAAAAGAATCGGTGAAACTGCAGTACACAACTACATACGGTCCTTTCTAGCCGGCAGAAAGGCCACTCGGATTCCAATATGGTCGAGGTCCGCTATAGTTTCGATATGACGAAACGACGCGGTCATATCTCCCTTATTTAATACTGGGATGAACAGCCTGGCGAGCAAATTAAAGCGGATACCTGACATACGTTTTGCAGACGACGTAACAGTACAGTTTTTTTTTTACAATAAAGATTTTTTAATAAAAATACTTTGACAGTGAGGCACCTGTCTAGAGGACAGTTCATATGGGAAAAACTTAGGTTATCACCGTCGATGGCATACCCATTTTTTTAGAAATCACAAAAATTGCACGTAATTTGAGATAATCACCGAATTAGAATAGCGGTATAGAAACCGAGCGCACCGGGCGCGCAGGAGGAGCACAGACAGTAACTATCCGTGTCGAGGAAGTGACTAAATTTGAATAGCCAGTGAAAGGTCGGATAATTAATGAGTCCCATGTAGTCGGTATGCTTCGCTTATGGCGCCTAAGCAATGGCCTAGCGGACCATACTATAAATACCCCGAGAACAACAGTCAAATCGCGCGAATTATGAAAGCGTTGCAAATATCTACCACCCAGAGACCAGAAGCGCGAACGATGCAGCGCAAGTACAGCCGTCAGCACGGTTAACTAGAAGGCTCCGCCGACCGGCCTCGACCGGCTTCGAATGACGCCAGAGTCGCCAAACGTTGGACGCGGGTATGTTTGCAGCAGCTAACGAAAGATCGAGCGCGGGTCGATTCCACTGGTAAATTTCCGTTTCTCTTCAGCAGCCTGACCGGCGGGACTTGGCAGGTCCGTTTTCGCCACGTTTCGCTTGTGGCTATGTTCTCACGCGCGCCCATGAAATCTCGGCAATCATTGCCGAGATAAGCATACGGCAACGAATTTCATGAGCGTGCGGGAGATCGCAGCCACGAGTGAAACGTGGCGTAAACGGACCTGCCAAGTGAGTGTAGTCTACCCGCCGGTCAGGCAGAAGAGAAACAGAAATTTACCAGTGAAATCGATCCGCGCTCGATCTTTCGTTAGCTGCTGCAAACATACCGCGTCCAAGGCTTGACGGCGCTGGCGTCAGTCGAAGCCGGTCGAGACCACGCGGCTGAGCCTTCGAGTTAACCAGGTGTACATGCACGCCTCAATCAGTGCCACGCCGACATATATCAGACGCAGCGAGGAAGCCGTTCGCTCAGGAAGTAAAAAAAAAATAATTTAAAAAGAAAAATATTTCGAGCTGAGATATTCCGAATGCCAGCGCGTGCACCTTGCCGTGTGCTTCCGCGCGCAAGAAGAAAAAGGAAGAGCTCGCTCGTGCCAGGAACGCGCGCTCGTGCAGCAGCGCGACGTTCCAAGAAAAAAGAAAAAGCACGGTAAAATCGTACCCGAATGGGAATATCGCGCCCCTGTCATGTGCAAGCTCAGCCTTCCGAAATCGTCGGCGGTCGACGTATCCCGAAGGCAGACTCCTAGCTATGACGTGTCGATCGACCCGCTGTACTGAGGAGCAAAAAATAATTAGAGTCCTCAGCCTCGTAAATCTAAGCGAATGGGCGGCCCAGCCGCATTTCCTAGTCGGGAATTGGAATACGCCGAGTGGGCGGCGTATTGCTGAAAAGGAGACTGAGCGTACATAGCCTCAGAGTCAATGGCCATCGGGCCGCGCGTTCGGTAGCATCCGGGACGAAAATTGTTGGAAAGCCTAACATGGCGGCAGTCGAATGCCCCGGATACCAGCGCCTAGGGAGCCTGTACAGTGCCTAGGGAGCCTGCACAGTGTGTACAGGACGACGCTGGGCGTTGGGCTTACCTCTTGCTGCGGTGGCGGCTAGCCGACGGTGCCTGGCTGCGGAGAGGACTGGCGCCGAGCAGCGACGTCAAACCTCCGACGACCGTCTGAGCAGATGCCCGGTTTGCCGATGGAATGTCGCGAGCTGCGCGTGGAGAGCGAGCCCGGCTGCTAACTTCTTCGTCTTCCACCCACCCTCAGCCCCACGCACGCGCACATATCTTTTCCAATGGGCATTGTTGGTCGACTTCGTGGCGCGTGGCTCGGTGAGCGACCACCTGTGGCGGCTCTGCAGATGAAAGCTCGGCCTCCAAAGTGGCGTCAAATATTGGCAAAAACGATAAATTACCGTCGAGTCCCCTAGCAGCAGTTAAACTATACGTGAAACCCATTCGCATAAAAGTGGCTGACTGTCCCGTAACCGAGAGTAGATGTGAACATGAAATGGCTACCGGCAAAGCAGACAATAATAGCCACACTCTTACAATATGGGTATTGTCCAAGTTCGCAAGGGCACACCACACCATACTGTGCACTGGTCCGCATGCACGCCATTGTTTCCTGTCCCTGTTTGGTTTAAACTTTTGAGCTTTGCCTAGCCTATGCGGCCACGACGTTACGCAGGCCCGAAAGCTTATGAGTTGAAATCATGGAGGGAAAAAAATAGGAATAATAACTCCCATAGCTTTCGACTTATTATCGAAAGCTATGGGAGAAAGGCTTAAAGCAACCGCGGAAGAGCTATCGAAGGTGTCGAGGTGAACAAATTTAGAAGAGGTAGGAGACAGCGGAAAGATTAGGGCGTCGACCCCCAGCGCGGGAGAGGCGAAAGGAAAATCAGTCGTGGCAAAAGCAGGTGCAATGATTACAAGGCCCAGCTTTCGGAAAGTAGTTTTCAGGGAGGGAGGGGACAAAGCAGCAGCCGTGACTCACGCTAGTCACCAAATCTGCAGCCAGGAGCAGGTCACTTCAGCAGGAAATTCTGAGCACGCTATTATTGTCGATGACTCGAATTTAGTTCGATGCGCAGAGGAACTCAAGGAGAGGGCGAAAGGCGATAAAAGAGTTTCGATAGGGACGTTCCTAGGACATCTGCTAGGGTCAACCGTAAGGCAAGCGGGGGAAAAACTCGCAGCTAAAGCTCACGGACGCAACCTCGTGGTAATTGCGGGAGGGCTAAATGACGTCGTGAGCTAAGAATCGTCAGGACTAGAGACGACCTTGGCCAAAGGGGTCGATGACATACGCGCCGTGTCCCCTCAGGTGCAGATTGTTGTATGCACAGCCACGGCCGGACTACAGTGGCGGCACGCGCGCACTTTAGTCCGGAAAGGAATGGAACAGGAAATGGGGTTGCTTTATAGACAGTACCATGTTTGACGTCTGCATCCCAGGTCAGTGGGCATGGGCTGAAGATTACCGTTGCGAGTGCCTCATGCCGCTTGAGTTACATTGGCGAAAAGCTGGTGGAGATAAAAAATTTCAAAAAAATATTTCTCAAGTCAAAAAAATAATACCCTTTTGTAACTTTGCCTATGTTCAGCTAATATATAGCGCGTTCAAATGAAGTATTGTGCATATTTTTAATCCGACCACCAAGGCAAGTTTTTTGATGCTGAATGCAGAGCTTTTCTCAAAAAAAGTGAAATTTTTTTTCAGACGATCTGCTAAACCTTCAGTGACTAAATTATTTTTCTTTTGTAGTATGTCGAACAGGCCACCAGTACATAATTCATTTCTACCCTTTGAGTTTGCCTTGTTCCTGGAAAAAAATATCAAACTTTCCAACTTTATTCAATTTTGCTCGTGCGAAAAGCCCTCGAAGAATTGATATACCTAAATAAGTCATTATTTTTACAGTTACATCACTTCATTAGCTTGCTGGAAATACCAATTCATCGAGTGCATCCCATAAACGTCTTCTGAAAAAAATTGTTGTTTGATGCCCTTTAGCCCAGTCGGCGCGAAACTACAGACTCTCACAAATAGGCGGGAAAATTTTTGTCAACAGAAATAAACGAGCAGAACGAGTTTCGAACTTCAAGAAAAACGTTGAAATTTTTGCAGCATATATGTGTGATGGTCGGAAAAACGCTGGATAATTTGGCGCGGAATGACCCATACACAAAAGGTAGCATATACAGTAACTCTAATGCGCGCTAAAGCCCCTTGATGTTGTAGCGGCTCTCTCATCTACGCCGCCACACCCTCGCCGCGCCGTCAGCCTCCTCTTTTTTTCACCCTCACCGCAAGCAAACTTCGTGCGCTTTTAGTTGCTCACTGTATGACGCCAAAGCTAACCGCCATCGAAGCTAGGGGTGCATCTGTCCCTCCACTTGCTTCCCTCGCACGTTGGGATAGCCGGGAACGAGGAGGCCGACGCCGCCGCTAAGGCAGCACACCACGGCGACACCATCAAGGCGGTAGCCCTGTCGGACTACTCCCGGCAACGATTGCGGCAGCTGCTACCAGCGGCCCTCCCTGACACGCGAGTGGCAAGCGGCCAACCACCGCCACCCCTACCAGAGACCGGCCTGGAGAGACGCGAGCGGTGGCTGCTGCTTCGCCTGCGGACCGGCAGCGCTTGGCCTGCGGCACGCATGTTTTCCAAGGGTCGCTGCTCATCGCCTGCGTGCCGCAGATGCGGCGACGACGAAACGTTGGAACAATTTGCGCCTGCCCTGTCCTGGCCGCTGAACGACGCCTGATGGCGCGCCGCTATCGCCTGCTCGGTCTCCCTGCGACAACGGTGGAGGACTTCCTTTTTCCCGCATGGTCAAAGCTACAAGCCCTGCGAGCCTTCCTCGAGTTTGCGGCTTCTGCGGACCTCGCCGCCTTATAAACGAGCGCTTTGGCTTCGTGCTCCCGCCTTCGTTGACAAGACACTCTTGCCACGCTAATCACTCCTTTCTGTCTTCTTTTCTTCAATCATCTTTACTTCCCCTTCCCCATCCCTAAGGGCGCTGAGCCGTTCCCCCACGACGGGAGGCAGAGAATAGCGCCCCTTTTCATTTCTTCTTTCGCGAACCACTCTCTCTGTATGACATTTTGCCGCTAGTGAAAACAACACACGCAAGACACGAACACAACGACATGCATGTCGTTGTGTTCGTGTCTTTCTTGCTTGTGTTGTCATCACTAGTTGCAAAACATCATACAGTAAGCAATACCAACTAGGCCAAGTTCTGCTCACGCACGCCATGAACCCTCCAGGCGTGTGTGTACGGGTGTGTGCGTGTTTGTATGTGCATATGTGCGTATGCGCACGTGTTTGCGTGAGCCATCGTGTGCGTACGTGCGTTTGTGCATGTCTTCGCGCCTGTGTGTGTGCCTGCGTGCGCGCACGTATGTGTGTGTATGTGTGCGCCTGGGCGTCCCAGTCAATGAATGGGTCCAACTGGTCCCAAATGGAATGAATTCGAAACCAACTTAATGCTGCGCATCAACAGGGAGGACCAATTGGACCTTGTCGTGGTCAAGAACAGAGCACACAAACGAGCAGACGGATAACGACAACTGTTTAATGACTTAAGGATTAAAGCACGCGGGCACGCGCGGCTACCATAGGTGCGCACCACCCCAATGGGCATTGAAGCTCCCTCGGACAACCGAATAAAATCCGAACGTCCACGTCCTAAGCAGTTGTCCAGGGGACATCCGATGGATACCAATGTTGGATTAAATTTTTACATCCGTTTGGTTTTCTCCAGCGGACGTCCTCGGGACATAACATGCAGGACATATCTCCAGTCGCGTACGATTCTAACTTGTTTCGTGCTTTATTTGCAAACTTCTAGTTTTCGGTACTTTAGAATCAAGGATATGTCTTGGAGGGCCATCATGCGCGCGATAGGTCGACTTTTCAACAGAAAATGTGATGTACATAATTCACGACGCTTTTCAAGTACTTATAATTAGAGCAGCCAAGCCTATATACCGCTTTCACAAACTCCACGGTCATCTCTTGCCGTGCCCGAGAAAACCCGCACGCTGCCAGTATGGCCCCCACGGGTTTTTATTGGAAGCTGCAATCAATGTCGGTATTTCCATTATGCTTTAAATCGTTTTTATTGGCGCGAAGTAAGGAAACAAAGGCGGCGAATCCGCCTCCCCTGTAATATATAGTGAGGATCCAAGCTCATGGAGCACTTAATAATTTTATTCTGGAAGTATTAAGGAAAATAAATTTTAAATAAATGTCTTTTCTATTATAAAAAATTCGCCGCCTATCTGCGTGCTTCGTTGCAAATGTCGTCGAAAAACAATAGTCTTCTGCCGGCCGTACTACATGAGTCTGTTGAATCGCCGCATCTGGTTCATAGCGTCGCATTTTCAGCACAGCACAAAAAACACTAGCATTTTCAGCGCAGCCTAAGAAACACTAGGGTCTTTAGAACTTCGTATCTATGTATTTTCTACTAAAGGAACACACCATCTAATACTTACGTATTGATGTTGCACCTCAGATATGCGTAATATTTGCTTTTTGATCGACAATGTTCACAAGTATGAACCCCGCTACCAGTTCAAGTTGGCTGGGCGTTATGTAAGTGGCTAAACTTTGGCCGGGTGACTGAATCGGGTGACAGACAGACAGACAGACCAGAGTAGCTGCGTTTAAGTTCCCCAAGAAAGACCATCGTCTTTATTAACTGACGATATGGCGTGCATATACTATATATAGTCACGCTGAGGCGGCGACGCCCTTTAAAACAAATTACGCATATTTTGAAGCCACAGATCCTACTCGATCGTTGCAAGCGACTACGGTTGATCTGCGGTTGCCACGCGCATTTTTTCCCCTCCATGGCAATAAAAAAATAAATACAATAAAAGAGCTCCTGCGTCCGTTGGATATCCGCATATCCGCCCTAGACCCCGCAGGACACCTGCTGGACTGCCAATTAGTATGCGCCTTACAGTCCAGCGGATGTCCGCTGTACGCCTATCGGCTATTTGCGGATGACCACTGGACGACCAAGACATCCAGAAGTGGATATCCAGTGGACGCCCATCGGTGTTTAAATGCCCAATGGGAGATCTGTGGCCTCGTCGACCTTTCTGATGACGCCAAGTTTCATCCATTCTCTCCAACTCACTTTTGACACTGGGCAGCATGGGCAGGGGTACTCGCCGCAGATACGTAATAGCGCTCGGCTTGGCATCGGGGAGTAATATTATCCTGTATTCTGTCTTGAGAAGACCCAGGCCTGTAGTCAAGTCGGGGTAGTGTCAGAGAATGTTGGCAGGGTCGCTGACCTTGCTTGTTGACGCTGTGACTTCGAGGAGGCTTGGAAGGATATCCAATGATTTGATTGCAGGAAGTCCGAGAAGTGCATCGTGTAACTTGTCGATCACGTAAACTTCTTGACACACTCGGCCATTCCAGCACAAGGTTGCGCTAAACAGACCTATTGTTGCGATTTTGGTCCGGCCGGGTCCCAGCAGCTGTTTCTTGGCCTGCTTCAGGTTGCCCATGACTTGTTCGACATCTGCACCGGTGTCTACTTTGAACTTCATTGGCAAGCCATTTACTGTAACGTCAGTCCTCCACGGCCCAGAGTCCTGTTGGTCAGTCAATTGACCCAAGCGAGAAAAGAGCTTGCTTTTCCGAAGAGTTGATTGTTAGTGCATGCGTGCTGGCACTGTGCGGTAGGATAAAAAACTTAGTGTTCAAGGAAATAAACTTCGCTTAGTATAGGACGCTCATGTGTGCCGTTGTCACTTCCTTTAGTCGTTGTTGTGTTTGCGCATTTCAACACTCTTGGTCCCGTAACGCTGCCATTTGAAAGATCGCATTTCCCATATCTCGATCATTTCTAAAGGGGACTTGATTTGGCGTCATGATTCGAGAAACACGTCGATATTGATCTCCAGAGTGACTCAAATGTGCACGCGGATTGTGAAATATTAATCTTTTTTGTTCCGCGGTTGTGTTTCAACACATGGTGACCGCGTGGGGTGCCTCAAGAAAAAAAAAAGGCTTGGAAACAGTCCCGTCGCGCTTACCAGAACAAAGCGTTATTAACCACAATGGGCGAGTAAATAATGCAAGTAACAAAAAATACACACACACGCGCGCGCACGCGCGCGTCTGTGTATGTGTGTACGTCATTCCACGCCAAGTGGTGTCCCAACCGTGGCGCTCCTCGGACATCGCAGATATTGCTAATAAAATTTGCGCCTATTTCATGTACCACATGGAGTATTATGGCAAAATTTTTCAAAGTTCGCTTGCTCTTGGTAAACTGTGCCTAATGTAAAAATGTACATAAAATCTATTTTCCTGTGTTAAGCTTCCAACTGTGCTTGCGCTGCTACAGAGGTTCTGCTTAGCGGTCACATTTAAGAATTCCGAAATTTTTTTTCCTTTCACTGCCAGCTACGTATTTTCAAAAAACTACAAAAATCTTCAAGGTATTCTCGGTAACCAATCTTAATATTACTATGGTTTTCAGGAAAGTGTATTTCCGTACAAAAATGTTTATGGGTGAAATAGACTTCCGAAAATTTTCCGAAAAAAATTGTGAAGTTAGAGAAAATATGCGATTTGTCGCATATCTGACATGGTGCTACAGGGCCGCCTGCACAACTAGTATACACAGGAAAAAAATGTATACAATGCGTTTTTTTTTTCTTTTGGTATGTGTCACAACGTGCCAAGGATTCCGTCAGAGCAGCTCTACTCTCCGGCGTCCATATTCCCCATTGGGCCCGCTAAGCGTGATCACATTGTAAGGCAAATTCATTACTTGTAACGCTGAAATCAAGGCAACAAGACTTCCGAGCGCTCACCAGCCGCTAACATACATCTCGCATCTTGCCGCCTACTGTTCTGAGTGTCAGCTGTACATAAGAGCGACTATGCGTGCTTTGCTGGCAACAAAAATAAATGCAGGGTGCGTTCTGAGTGAGGGCCAACTTCAACAACAATTACTTTCTTCCTTAATATATATATATATATGGGTCATTTCATGCCAAATCACCCAGCGTTTTTCCGACCATCACAAATATGGCTGAAAAAATTTCCACGTTTTTCTTGAAGTTCAAAACTCGTTCTGCTCGTTTATTTCTGTTGCCAAAAATTTTCCCGCCTGTTTGTGAGAGTCTGTAGTTTTGCGCCGACTGAGCTAGAGGGCATCAAATAACAATTTTTTTTTCAAATCGCGTTTATAGGATGCACTCAATAAAATGGTATTTCCGGCAAGCTAATGAAGTGATGTAACTGTAAAAACAATGACTTATTTATGTATATCGATTCTTCGAGAGCTTTTCGCACGAGCAAAATTGAATAAAGTTGCAAAGTTTGATTTTTTTTCCAGGAACAAGGCAAACTCAAAGGGTAGAAATTAATTATATACTGGAAGCCTGTTCGACATACTACAAAACAAAAATAATTTAGTCGCTGAAGGTGTAGCAAATCGTCTGAAAAAAAATTGCGAATTTCACTTTTTTTGAGAAAAGCTCTCTATTCATCGTCAAAAAACTTGCCTTGCTGATCGGACTAAAAATATGCACGATACTTCATTTGAAAACTCTATGTATTAGCTGAACATAGACAAAGTTACAAAAGGGTATTATTTTTTTATCTTGAGAAATATTTTTTTTGAAAATTTTGTATCTCCACCAGCTTTTCGCCGACGTAACTCAAGCGGCATGAAGCACTCGCAAAGGCAATCTTCAGTCCATGCCCACTGACCTGGGATGCAGACGTCAAACATGGTGCTGTCTCTAAAGTAATGGAAAAGGAAATGGGGTTGCTTTATAGACAGCACCATGCTTGACGCACCATTCAATTTTGCTCGTGCGAAAAGCTCTCGAAGAATCGATATACATAAATAAGTCATTATTTTTACAGTTACATCACTTCATTAGCTTGCCGGAAATACCATTTTATTGAGTGCATCCTATAAACGTCCTTTGAAAAAAATTGTTGTTTGATGCCCTTTAGCTCAGTCGGCGCAAAACTACAGATTCTCACAAACAGGCGGGAAAATTTTTGGCAACAGAAATAAACGAGCAGAACGAGTTTTGAACTTCAAGAAAAACGTGGAAATTTTTTCAGCCATATTTGTGATGGTCGGAAGAACGCTGGGTGATTTGGCATGGAATGACCCATATATATATTTGATTAGACTGTTTATTTCCTAGCAATGAAGTTCCCGATAAAATGCCGGATCACAAGGATTTTTACTTGGACCGCATCATTACAAAAGATCTGCGATGTCCGAGCGCCACGGTTGTGACGCTTGGCCATAGGCATGCGCAGGGTTCTGAAGGGGAACCCTGCGCTCACAGATGACTTCAGGGGGGGGGGGGGCGAAGTTTTGTCGCCGCGCCCCCTCTTCCAATTATGGCGCTGACATTGCGCCCCCCCCCCTAATATGTCAATGTGTGGGGCTGACTTTGCGCGCCCCCCCCCTGCCCCCCCCCCCCTGTGCGCACGCCTATGCGCTTGGCATGGACTAGCATGGATTCCGGCAACGTAAGCAGTGGCGTAAATTATGGTGGGTGGGGGGGGGGCAGGGGGGTCCTGAGCCCCCTTGTGTTAAGTCCCCCTTTGAGATTTATCTTTCAGACGTCATATTTGAATTTGAATTAAGGATAGCGCACTTTCCGTAATACCAACTCTGAAATGATGATGATATTTGTACAAGAAGGGAAATCTGGGCTAGTTGGTTATAGTTGATTTTCGATCAGCTTACAGCGCAAAAACGACGATGACACAGACAAGAATGCGACGACACGAGCGCTGACTCTCAACTAAGGTTAATTGGAAGGAAGGGCACGAATAAATACATACAGAGGTCAACCGGCTATCAACCGTGCAAGTGTGCGTGTGCATCAGAGTCATCCCGGTGATAACCAAATTACTCAGGGCACGTGGAGCACCTACGTGCGTCAAAAAATATACATAAACAAGACGCACTTACAAACAAATGTGTGACGCCATCTAATCCGGCGCCAGTGAAGACAAATTTCGATTAAGAAATTGCCCTTCCTTTTCGCTGAGGGCAACCGACGGATGACTTATACACCTTTCACCTTCTCTGGCAATGAACAAGGCCTCCATAATCTCCCTCGTGTTCTGATTCTTATGGCGGAACAAACAATCTGTTTTCCCCGCGACCGGTTCGCAACCACATTCTCTGCAGTGTGAAGGCAGGTGCAAACCGCCTGCAGCCCTTAACGATGACAAGTGCTCTTTCAATCTGATATTTACACATCGTCCAGTTTGGCCAATATAAACACGCCCGCATGACAACGGTAAACAGTACACAACACCTGACTTGCATCTAATGTATCTATCTTTCAGATTCTTGGAACATGAATTACAATCCTTACCAACCCCCGATAGTCTCTTATGCAAACGTGAACAGATAGTCGCAAGTTTACTAGGGGCGGACAAAGCCACGCGCACCCCATATCTGTTTCCTACATTCTTCAGGCAGTGCGAAAACCTATGTACATAAGGTACAACCACCAGCCTATTTTCCTTACGCAGTTGTTCTGTTGTCTTTTTAGCCTTATTGGCACCCTTAACCCACTTGACCAGATTATGGCAGGCTCTCACGATTTCCGTGTCCGGATAGCCGGCCATCTGCAATTTCTCTATCTGGCTCACGAAACTCTCCTTTAGAGAATGACTGCACGTTTTCTGGAGCACGGCGCGCAGTGCCGCGTACACGATACCGGATTTAACCGTCTTCGAATGGCCATACGAAAAGTTCAAGATCGCCTTTAAAGAGCGTGGCTTATATAACCAGCACAAGTGGTCCTTCTCAAATCTAAGTATAATGTCCAGGAAATGTAGTTCCGCGTCAGCGGGTAGCTCACAAATAAATTTCAACCCCATACCGCATGCCGTAAAAATCCTTATAATACTATGTACCCTGTTATGCTGACTGTCACATTCAGTGATGACCAAGAAATCGTCAACATATCGGAAGACCCGTGCGGCCAAACTACCTAAGCTGTGGGCTATTACTTTGTCAACGCGGCTAAGGAAAATATGGCTTAGGATCGGGGCCACCCTCGACCCAATACAGATTCCTGACTTATGAGCAAAGAAGTTCCCTCTCCATTCAACCAACATGGATCGCAAATAAAACGACAGCTTTTCCAGAAAACTTTCCACAGAAGTACCACATTTGTCAATAAAGATAAGCTCGTCATTATCGTCAACAATACATGAGTAATTTGGTATCACCGGGATGACTGATGCACATGTGCACGCACACTTGCACGGTTGATAGCCGGTTGACCTCTGTATGTACTTATTCATGCCCTTCCTTCCAATAAACCTTAGTTGAGAGTCAGCGCTCGTGTCGTCGCATTCTTGGTCTGTGTCCTCGTCGTGTTTGCGCTGTAAGCTGATAGAAAGATGATAAATATTTGTGTTTTAATGGCGCAAGGGCCAGGCTTGGCCAAAGAGCGCCATGACAAATAATGGAGTGTTAGCTGTGACCACGGTGTAAGAAAAATAATTTAGGTGTGGACACTCCGCCCGACGGCGCGTCCACATAATGTTCGCCTCTTTCCTCCTCTCGGCCCCCATGTCGCAGCGCCTCCCACGCAACCGCGGCCGGCGCATGTACTATAGAAGACGAGCTGCGTGCGTAGCGTCCGAAACGGCGTCGCGCACGTGAGAAGTCAGCGAGCAGAAAGACTGCTCACGCGCTCTAAGCGAGACGCCGCGCTTTTACGTACGCAACGCTGTTAGGGACGCTATGTGCGTCGGGTGCGCCGTTTACACCGTGGCCGTATGAAAACTCGCCGTGAAAAAATGCAATGAGGTCAAAAAAAAAAAAATGAAGAAAAACGCGCGTTCGCCTCGTCGCAATAGGTTTCTTAAGCCCCCATGTCGCAGCGCCCCCCACGAAACTGCGGCCGGCGCATGTATTAAAGGCGAACGTTATCTGGACGCGCTCTCCTTCGCGGCGGGTGGAGAGTGTCCACACCTAAATTATTTTTCTTACACCGTGGCTGTGACCAATGATTTACTATGATAGGATGTAGTGTGGCTGTAAAGTGGCCTAAAAACACGCGCTATATAGAAGCGTAAAAGATATAGGTGGTATAAAATAATGAGAGTGATATCGGAAGTGTTCTATGAGTGTTGAATGCAATAGATGTGAAAATGCTATTAAAATTTTAGGCATGAAGAGAACACAAATGCCTCCTCTAAGCTTCTTCCCCCAAAAGCCGGGAGGCAAGTGCTTTCTAATATAGAAGATCGCAGCATCAGCCTCTGTGCAGAGGCCGTGCTACGGATTGCCTGGGAACAGAACACGTAAAGTATGGACGTCTCTTAAAAATGCAAGCAATGATCCGTGTTTAAAAAGTGGCTCCTATACCTAAGAACATCGAAGGATGCAGTGGAAGCTGCTGTCGGCCAGGTAGTAGAAAGTGTTGCTTCCTACTATCTTCCAGTTGTGGACATTGTAGCAGGACGTGAAGAACCGTAAGTGGCTCATCACATCTGGCACAGCTGGGTGCATCAGCACCGGACAAGGTGTGTGCTGTGTGTGTGTCCTATTCGAAGTTGACAGAACGTTACATCTGTACGACGTATGTTTGATGTGGGTGGCCAGTCACCGAGGGTGTGGCTTGATCACGTGTAACTTATTTTCTACTAGTCCCATAACCGCTGCCAGTAAGCCCTGAGTTTTTTTCCTTAATAGGGGCTTTAAGTCCATTACAGGGACAGCTGTGGATGATGCAGTAGCGTTTGCATGAGTTGATATGGCGAGCTCATCAGCCAGCTCATGGCCTTTTATACCACGATGTCCTGGCACCCAGCATATTACAACATGCTGTTCGGCCGGTGCACAGGAGACAATAACAGGATTTATGTATGTTTTGATGGTTTTTAATCCTTTCACCACGCTTAAGGAATCTGTATATATTACTGCATTTCTTAGTTTCATTTCTTTAATGTGTTTTACGGCCGCCAGTATTGCGTATGCCTCTGCTGTGAATATATGCTTGTGTTAGGGAGAATAGGATTGACAGACGACTGCGTAGGACACGCCAGCATGGGTCTTTGACGCATCTGTAAAAAATTTCTGCGCAAGGGTATTTGTGCTGCAGTTCACGGAAATACATCTGGATGCGTAGAGGGGGGGGGGGGGGGCATGCTTTGTGACATCTACAAAAAAAGTATCACAGTCTATAACCTGCCATTCCCAAGGCGCGGCCTGTAAAGTAAGAGCCATTAAGCGGTGTTCGAGCAGTGGGACACCTGTTTCTTCAGCGAGAGCTCGTACACGCAGCGAAAAAGGCTCCTTCACTGTGGGTTCAGGGGTGCAACAGCTGAAATAGGATTTGGAGCAATTTTTGGAGCAGCAAAATGTTGCTTTTGGAGCAAAAAATTCAAATTTGGAGCAGGTTAGGAAAAAAAACCTGAATTTTTTAGCTCGAAATCCCAAATTTTGAGCAATATAACAAAGAAGGCTTAATTACTTTTAGAAACCAAAAAATATGTAAAAACCATTCAACATCAGCTAATTCGCGCACAGTGCACGTGAACACCGCTGTTTCAATAAAAGCAGTGTGTTGAGCCACCCCACAGTGCAAACAATGACTAAGTCAGTGCGAACAATGACTAAGTCCACATTAGCATTTGCAGAACCTGTCAAATAATTCTACAAGCACTGGAAATGCTAATGTGGACCTGCGAATCTGGAAATTTGGGAGATTCGTAAAGCAGGAGCAAGTGGGGGTAGCGAAAAAAGAAAACTGCCATACGCTTTTGTCTATTATTGCTTCTCAAGCCCGCAGAAACGCGATACACAGCAGCTCCAAATGATTACGAATAATTTTTTAGACGTCAGCGATCATACTAGTACTCGTAATTACACGGCACGTGTACGAATGAGTAATTAAGGAACAAAATGTGCTGTGTCGCTAGCTAGTACTAATAGCACCTTCTAAATCTCAGTATGCTTTTCCACAGGACACCATTGTACTGCGGCAAAAGTGGCTTAAAAAGCCTTCTGCACGCAATAAAACAAGCATCAGGAATTTTGAGAAATACTGTCCTTTTCTATCGCGATAGCAACTATATGGGCACTCTCGACGAGTTTTTGCCGTCATCTCCCGTATAAAGTCCAAATTGATAACATATCCCTGCGCATAGTATGTTCTACCGCGGGTGAAAGCGCGCGAGTGCGGGCGACGAACGAGCCAGCCCATCTCCGTCGCTCGGAGGGCGCATGCGATAACACCACTCCGCTCGGGAAGCCTGCCGTCGAAGCATAGAGGAAACGTCCCGCCCGTCTTGAACGAGCATGGATTGACGCGAGAGTGGGGCGGGGGCTGTCGCTCGAGCAGCAACTTTGAACTTTGATTCTAAGCTAGGGCGCGGTCGCGATCTCTGGCGCGCGCGCTATCTCGGCAGCCATCAGCGGGCGGCTCGTATATCCTGCTACGTGCTGCGCTCTCAATGCGAAGACACTGTGCAGAAAGAGCATCTTTCCCTGGAGGGGCCGTATTCTCTTACACCAACGTTGTGTAAGGCTGTTTCACATGCCGCGATTGCAGCGAAGAAAATCGCTCGGTTCGTTCTATTCGCTCTGTTCGCAACCGCCGCTAATGGCGGTTTCGTTTCACATGGACTCCAAATGGTCTGCGATTTTAGCTCTGCGACTGGCGCGGCGCGCAAAGTTGCTTGCTGCCGTTGTTTGTGGCAGACTCTGCATAATTTTCGAATGTAATGTAACAATCTGTGCGTTATGATATTCTTTTCATCACCGGTAGCCAGGAGCACGCGTGTCTTGTCATTTAAGAACACTTTCCAATCTAAATTCACTTGAGAATGCGTACGCGACAACGGCCATAACCAAAGCAAACTCGCTGGCGCAGTTTCTACGGCTCGGCCGGGTCGGTGCAATTTCGACGGGTGTCGGCTGAAAAATCGCTCCGCCGCTGCGAAAAGAGCGAAAAATTTCCAACATGTTGGTCGCTCGTCGCTGACCGCTGCGGCGAGAGCGATCGGCCGTTTTTTTTTTTCGCTGCAAGCGAATTCGCAGCCTGAAAATCGCTCTGTTTTGTGTCATGTGAAACGGCCTTTACGCGAGATCGTATACAAAAGAGGTTGCTGCCAGCCTCACTTCGTATAACATTACAATTTGTTGTTATCGCATTCACTGCTTCGTCCTTGCGGTGAAACTGACTTTTCTTTCGCGGTGGGGTTAGGGTTAGGGTCTGCGCGTCTGTATTGGATGACGATGCCCACACTGCAGGTGACCAATGCGGCCTCCATTTCTCGCTCAAATTTGCGCAACTGAGAAAATTTTAAGCTGGTCGGGCATTTTGGCGCAGCGTGGCGCAATTTTAACAAATTTCACGGTTTTTGGCTCAGCTTGGCGCAAAAAAAAAAAAGGAATTGTATCAGCTAGCTGTTGCATCCCTGCGGGTTTGTTGTGAAAAAGCTGACAACTGGACAGGTCATTTGCAGCAGGATATGCGGGATGATCAGTACTTGCGTTCACTTTCAAAAAATACTTTAAAAAGATAGGTATGACCTAGACCACTCGTCTGATTCCACGTAGAGTTTCTACAGGGCTTGTTCTGAAGGCACACCTGTAGAAAGACGAATGCCTAAATGGTGGACAGGGTCCAGCATTTTCAGCTGAGCAGTTGGCGTTGCAGACTGGTAAACGGTCGCTCCATAATCTAGACAGGTGCGTATGAGGCTTTTATAGAGGTTCATCAGACATGCTCTATCATTGCCCCACATTGTGCCTGACAGCACTTTTAGGATATTCATTGTTTTCATACATTTATTTTTAAGATATTTTATGTGCTGTACAAAGGTTAACTTTGCGTCTAAGATTATGCCTAGAAATTTATGTTCTCCGTTGACAGGTAGACACTCACCCCGCATAACAATTTCAGGATCAGTGTGCAGACCTCTTTTTCATGGTGAAAAGGACGCAAGTGCTTTTTTGTGGGTTCAGTTTGGACCCGTTCTCATAAGCCCATTTCGAGACAGCTGGACCTGTCGCTCACAGATTGCGAGAGAACAGGATTTAAACCCCATCTGCACATCGTCTACATACGTAGAATAAAACATGTAACGTGGGATGTACAGGCAAAGAGAATTCATTTTTATTATACAAAGAGTACAACACCCCTACCCTGAGGCACTCCGGTTTCCTGCACCAAATTGTCTTGACAGTAACATTGCCCACTCGAACACGGAATATGCGGTTCGACAAGTAGCTCTCTATTACATTTAACATTACACCACGCACGCCTATAGGTGTGAGAGGTCTCTCATAATTCCACACCGCCATCATACGCCTTTTCCATATCGAGGAACACAGATAAGAACTGTTTATGGACAAATTCTTCACAAATTTGTGCCTCGATACGTATCAAATGGTCAGTGGTCTGACCTTCTCGAAATCCACACTGATAGGGGTCAAGAAGTTTGTTGGATTCAATGAAATGTAACAACCGGCGGTTAATCATCTTTGCAAAAATTTTACAAAGACAACTTGTTAAGGCTATATGGGCCTGTAACTGAAAACCGAAGATAGATTCTTGCCCTCTTTCAGAATTTGAATTATAATAGCCTCCTTCCACGCAGAGGGGATCTCGCCGGACGACCATACGGCGTTGTAGAGACAAAGGAGGGTGTTTTGTGTTTCATGTGGTAGAGTGGTAGATTTTTCAACATTTCGTATACTACACGGTCGGCACCTGGGGCAGACCCGTTGCAGCTAGCTAGTGCTGCCTGCAGCTCTGCCAAGCAGAAAGGCCGGTTGTATTCCTCACTTTTCGCACTTTTCCGTTCTAACTTCTACCGTTCTGCCTGTGTTTTGTACCGTTGAAAGGCTTCGGAGTAGTGTGACGAATGTTCGAAGTGTGCGCCCAGGAAGTCCGCCTGGTCCTTCAATGTGTCTGTTCACCAATAGAAGAGAGAATGTTTGTCGACCCTGTACCCTACCAACCCTGTCCCATACCCTAGCCTCATCCGTGTAGGAGTTGATACCCGATATGTATCTTTGCCAAATCTCTCTTCTGCCGGCACGTTCTCCGCCCTTGGGATTTTACCTGCTTAAAATTGATTAGAGCTTCTGCTGTGGGAGAATAACGTAGTATAGCCCCCCACGCTTTGTTCTGCTTCTTGCGAGCTTCACGGCATTCGTCGTTCCACCAAGGAACACGACGTTTACCTATTGCAAGCTAGGCAGCGTCAATGATAAAAGGAGTGAAATATTGAACTGCAGCGTCAATTCCTAAGGAAGACATGTCGGCCCAGGAGTTGCTTGCAGTAAGACTTCGGTACTTTCCGCATGCGTTGACACGCTACACTTTTGCCTATATTATAATGGCAACACCGCCAGACGACGCGAGCGCATCATCACGGTCTTTGCGGAAAATGATATGTAGTGTGTAAGGAAGTTCGTATGCTTTGGTTTAAGGTGTGTTTCTTGCACACACAGCACTTTTGGGTTATGTTTGTGTAGGAGTTCTTGAACGTCATCGATGTTCCTAAGAAGACCCCTCACATTCCACTGTATAATTGTGAAAATGAGTTGGTGCTGTGTGTACAAAAGAAAGAGGTACTGCCTTAGATTACAGGACCCTCTCTGGGCCCTGTGACGCGTGTCTTATCTTTTTTGGAGCGGTCGAGGGACGCTCGCCGCTCCTTGGGCGCTTAATTGGTGCGCCGTTAGGATATGTGTAGCGTCCATTGCCTCCTGCGAGGCGCCAGACAAGCGCTCGTACGAGCGAGAGGTTTCCCGTGAAAGTCTCGCCACAGAGGACGAGATTTTTGAGCCCACCAGCCCGGAGGTCGATGGGACTGTCTTCGGGTCCAGGCTGCGTTTGTCCTCGACAGCGCCAGCCGGGGCCGGAGAGGCAGCCTTGGCTGCGCCCACCGTGAGTCGTCACGGTCCTGCGCTTTCGATTCGCGTAGCGCAGGCTTTCGCCGGTGGTTGTGTTGGTGCCAGCGACCAGGGTTGGGGGGGGGGGGGGTGTTTCAACCCCCCCCCCCACCAAATTTTTCAGTTTTGCGCACATACAAACGCACGCACGACCACACATAAAGTATGGTTGAATCCCCCCCCCCCCCAAAAAAAAAAAAAAATTCTGGCTACGCCCATGCCAGCGACCCTAGCGTAGCGGGGCTTTCTTGCGGGGTGGGTGGAGCAGAGCCAACTGCCTCCACCACGGGGTCGGAAGCCACAGCCGACACCTCGCTGCGCGCGAGCTGGGCTTGTGGCGAAGGCCGCTGCGGCGCTGGCCCCCGCCGCGCCGCATCAGCATAGAATGTGCCATGGAAAGGTGAACGCCGCCTTCGTGCTTCCCTGAATGAGATATTTTCTTTGTATTTTAGTGTGACTATGTCTTTTTCTTTTTTCCATGCAGTACAGGCTCTAGAGTATGCTGCGTGCTCACCTTCACAGTTTGGACAGTGGAGCGGACTGTCACAGATGTCGGAGGAGTGTTCGTAGTTCCCGCATTTGGCACAGGTCAGTCGGCCTCATGCAACTCTGCGAACCATGGCCGAAACGTTGGCACTTAAATCACCTACGTGGATTGGGGATGTAGGGTCCGATTCTTGTTTTTGTATAACCAGTTTCAAGGGAATCTGGCAGGACAGCTAGTTGAAGCAAAAGTGATGATTAAAAATTTTGTCGGAATTTCTTTGTTCTCGCGCTTGATCTTAATTCTTTGCACCTGGGTTACGTTCTGCTCCCTCCATCCTTCTAGAAGCTCTTCTTCACTCAAGTTTAGAAGGTCATCATCGGAGATCACTCCTCAAACGGTGTTCATTGACCGATGAGGGGTCACTGTGATTGGAACAGCGCCGAATGCCACAAGGTTTGAACGCTTTCTGTACTGTGCACTGTCTCGCACTTCAAGCAACAAGTCGCCGCTAATCACTTTAGTGGCCTTATAGCCGGGTCCTATTGTGTCAGCAAGACGCTTGGCAACAATAAATGGGAAAAGGGTTCTGACGGTCTTCTGAGGATCTGTGCAGTGGATTACATGATAACGATCGAGGGAAACTTTCTTTCGGCGAAGCAAAGATGCTGTGGGTTTCTTCGGTGCGCCATCTCTTTGCGAGAGGGCGATCAGACAGTACATGACCACTAATATATAATGGCCAAGGAAGGACATACAAAATACAAATAATAAACTAATACATTACCAATAGGCAACATAGAACCAATAGGCCAATATAGTTCCACTTGGCTAATAGAGAACCAATACAACAATATAGTTCCGATAGGCTGATAAAGAACCAATAGACCAACAGGTGTCAGTAACCCAATAGGCTATTGGTTTTCTATTGGGAATTTTTGCTAGGGCGCTTTACTTAGGCGTCATCTGCAGAGGAGAGTCGCCGTTATTAGCCGTCTTCATTGTCCGCTAGAACATAATGAATGCCGAAGGGTGCAGTTTCGTCACCTGTCATTCACCGCGACGTTCAGCGCGGTTCATTTCTGTTGTAAGAGCATTCGCTGTTCGGCGAAAGAAAAAAAAAAAATCGGCGTATATTGACGTCAGTGCCGCACATGCCGCACACCGATTCATAAGTTTTGCGGCGTTCTGCTTATTTTTGCTAAATTGCAACGGGCGTGCTTTATTTATAGTCATCGTAGTGATGTTCACGGATTTTGTTCACCGTCCAACTAGCCCAGGCTACCCAGGCACCCCGATTTTGTGTGCTATCACTCATAGGTGTGCGCAGAATAGCCCCCCCCCCCCCAATTCACTTAACCCATGCATATATGCCCAAACTCAGAAAAAATGACAAAAGAAATATTTTTTTTCACAAAAAGTGTACTTCTACTTTCAAAAGAAAGCACAAGTTCTTTATTTACTGCCAGGTAAACGCAATACCGTTTTTCAAGCCGTCCTATACAAATAGTACACTGGGCATTAAGGGTGCTATGTGCGGGTGTGGTAAGCCTTGAAATATTTCGCGTGCACACCGACATAGCACTTCTTCCTCTCCATGAAGTCTTTCATAAAAAGCACGCGTTTGCGTGGAGAAAGCGGTCGGCATTTCGCGTGCACTTCTTCCTCCATGACGTCTTTCACACAAAGCACACGCGCTTGCCCGGAGAAAGCGGTCGGCACGTGGTAGCATGAAAAGCAAGCAATGTCTAGGCTTGCGCACGTTGAAAATGAGGCCTGCTTGATGTGCTGTAGGAGGCGCTAGTCATCACCTAAATAGCGACGTTAGAGTGCATCAAAGAAGCGTCCTATATGTAGGACACTGGGCATGGGTTAAGAGAAGGGGGGCGCTAAGTCTGCCCATGTATATATTGACTTAAGGGGCGCTGCGATGAACCTCCGCCTCCCCTGATGAGGAACCCTGCGCACGCCTACGCTATCACTGTTTGTCTACACTGATGAGTTTAAGAAGGATGCCTTCTTGCTATCCACGTACGGCAGCGCGAACAAGACAACGCGATGAGCACCGACGAGGTACGTTTTGCGAATGCGAATGCAACCCGGCCATTGAGTGTGCGCTTGCATCAGAAAATTATCTCTAGCCGTCATATCACTAAAGTAGTAGTTGTCAAATATGTCAAAGGAGCTCTTGTGAGGTTTTGTAATGTGCACTTTTTAGGACAACAGTTCACACTGTCTGAGGCGAACATTCCCCTTTTTTATTGTTATACTCAATTGCAGGCGTTTGAACTGGTGTCAGCATTTATTTTCGTCGTAAATTCTTCGCTTCTCTGATTTGCTTCCTTAACACCTTAAGCTGTTTCAGAGATGCCAGTCAAACCAAAACAATACCCTGGGGCAGTTGACACCTAGCTCTTCAGGCTGTGAGTAAACTCCCTGGAAAACTAGACCATACCACTTTTTATGCAAGTATGCTAGTGCAGTTACATCTAACAAATAATTTCTTCAAGCGAAGAAAACTGCAGAGATGGAACAGTCAGATAACTGCTATTCTGAGACCGCAGGTGAGAAGTTTGTAAGCTTACTACTCCTAAAATGTGACATAACCTGTGTAGTCAGTGGCAGTAGTGCAGGGGCGTAGCCAAGGGGGGGGGAGGGTTGGGGGGTTCAAACCCCCCCCCCCCGAAATTTTTCAATTTTGCATGTGTATATATACACGCACACACGAACACACATAATGTATGGTTGAACCCCCCCCCCCCCCCCCGAAAAAAATTTCTGGCTACGCCCCTGCAGTAGTGGTAGCTTGGTTCATCCCCTAATCCGATCGGGCTGTTTGTGCATGTGGTGCAAGTCTGTGGCACATTTGTTATTGCTGGATAACAGGAATGCAACTCTCTATCGTTCAAAACAGAAAACTGAGTTTGTTTGAGCACAATCATCCCTTAGTTGGTGCAGTGCACACAAAGGTGAGGTAAGTTAGAGTGTGGACAGGTCATGATTGACTTGCAACTATATTTTTATTTGGAGAAACATTTGTTTATATATGTGCGCAAACAACATTTGCAAAAAAAAAGACGGGAACACATGACAACAAAAAAGCATTGCACATGAACACTGGCACTGACAAAAAAGTGGTGGCTGTGTTAGCCTACTGTCCATGACCCTAAGTGATGTCGAGTCTAAATACATTAACAGCATGTATATACTGCAAGTCAGCGCATGCCATGTGCACTTATTAGACATTCTCCCCTTTGTTTGGTAGAAGTACAATCAAAGAAAGCTATTTCTTTGATTACACTGCCTATTTCTCAAAGGATAAAGGCATAAAGGGAAGGTGCATATTTTTTTTTTTCCACAGGAAGAGCATTTTCGGCATGCTTGACTTGTCAATGATTATGCAGATATCTGACATAGAAAATTGTAATGATTCAAACATGTCAGCAAATTTTGTTTATGCAGAAGGCACCATGAATACAGAGAAGGTGGTCATGTCCTATGGAAGCAGAGGTAGACGCCTGCGATTCATAATAGTACTGCAGATTTTGAAGCATGTGCACAGCACTTGTTCTAATAGCCCTTGCATTTGTTGCATGTACAGGCTACACTTTACAAGAATGTGAAAGTGCAACAGCAGAGTGATCCAGAACCATGACGCCTGATTAAGTACTTGGGAGGCAAGACCGATGTTGTCCCAAGAGTATTCAGTCGTGAATTACCTTTGTTTTGCTTATAATATGGCGTGCTTGTTACTCCTTGACAGTTCACGCCAGCGGCCTTATCATTGTACCATCAGCAATGCTTCCAGAGGCTCTGCAAGCCCTGCATGATGACGCGAGAATTCCGGAGAAGTACCATTGGCAGCACCTTAACACCGACGTTGCCCATTACATTAGAACATGTCGGGACTGCTAATGACGCACGACACTGCCAACAAGGCCAGCGGGATTCCTGCAACTGATCGAACCACCTTACCGACCAAACCAGCAGGTTGGGATGGACTTACTGGGGCCCTTTTCGGCATCAACATCCGGTAATACGTGGACCGTCGTGACTACAGACTGCCTCACCAGCTATGCCAAAACGAAAAGCCTGGCCAAGGATAGTGCCGCATTGGTAGCCGAGTTCTTCATAGAGAACATCATGCTGCGGCATGGTGCCCCAGAAGTCCCCATCAACGACAGAAGGACAGCTTTTATAGTGGACCTAACTCAAGCCATCCTGTGATACAGCAAGACACAGCTTGTGTTCTGCATACTTCACCATCACGACCATGTGACAATATGAGCACCTGTTAAAACATCACAGCACAAACAGTGAAAAACACGCAGCTGCCAGATGGCTAAAAATGACAGCCCTGCAGCCTGCCTTCTTTTGCTAGCCACACTGGCGTGGTTGCAATAAAGCAAGATGCATGGCTGATAGTTCAAAGTGAGACTTCATGGCAACCGCGAATATCCTACTAAATAGGCTGGTTCTCTCAATGTTGCCAAATCTTCACTTCCAACAACTCACCTCCCACTGTGGAAAAGTGCAAGTGTTCGGCTCTAGTCAGAAAGCAGATGTGTCCTTCATGCAGTTATTAAAAAGAACTATATATTATACAATATTTATTTATTTATTTATTTATTCATGATACCTTACAGGGCCCAATAGGGCATTGAGTAAGGTATCACATGTCCAAAGTAACTTGCTTAATATGAACTGAACACTATATATATTGAACATCAAGCGTCTAAAACATGTGCCATAAATCTGACAAGTCATCGCAAGACAACCGCCTACCATCCGCAGACGAATGGCCCTAACAGAATGCCTGAATAAAACCATCGCCAACATTTTAGTCATGTATGTTGACGTTGAACACAAGAATTGGGACGCTATCCTTCTTTATGTAACTTTCGCCAACACAGTGGTATAAGAAACCACACAGATGGCACCTTTCAAGGTGGTTTACGGAAGGAGCCCCGCAACGACGCTTGACGCCATGCCACCCAACGTCACCGACAAAAACGTCGCTACCTATCTGCAGCACGCTAAAGAAGCCAGGTCGCTTGCCTGCCCATGTATCAAGACCCAGCAGATGACCAATAGCTGTCACTACAAACCTTCCACGACGCCATATCGAATTCCAAACTGGCGACCGTGTGTGGGCGTGGCCGCTGATACTAAGCTTGTGCGAATAGTAAATTTTAGGTTCGAAGCAAATAGTGAGTTGGTCGAATAATTTCGAATCGAAGTCGAATAGTACATATCACATATTATAAAGAAAAGTGTGCATATTTGTCCTGGCCCAACTAACCTGCGCAATATATTTTTTTTAATTGAAAAGCATGTGCAAATGTCATTCTTTTTGGTCCAAAGGATGTGGAAGTAACTTTGAATAGTAGCAGGATTTGACTTTCGGTAGAATACAAGTGATAACCTGTAAAATATGTTACGTTTTAAAATTTACCATACTTAGAGCACATGAGGGTGTTACTTAGAGCACACGAGGGTGATGTGAGGGTGTTATGTTCATGTAACATTGAAGTGGGGCTTCGCGGCAGTGTGAATTTTTCCTGGAAAGGTGTATTCATGGTACAGCACCCCTCCACTGCAGTGAAACCACCTTTACAGGGGGGTTACATGCGGACTAATATCACCTATTCGCTCATTTCGAATACTTCGAGATTTCCAATAATTTATATTCGAATCGAAGCAAATTCGAATAGTGTAATATTCGTTCGAATATTCGCACAAATCTAGCCTATACGCGTCCACATGAGTGTGTGGATGTTGTCGCACACAGTGAGATTTCAAAAGGCCTATGTAATAAATTCCGTTCTTTTGTTAACTATCTCTGTGAAAAATGTTTACATGTTGTGCATTAAGACAAAGAAGGGTTTTTTATTGTATTGCCAGAGGATCTCTTTGTTGAAAAGGCACATTGCTCAGTCTTGAAGTATTTCCGGCCAGTTAAAAGTAATACTTTTCAATGCAAACAGAAGGCAGTTGATCTACTATTAGAGTCCAATTTAGAAGGTTCAGCAAGAAAAGTGAGAAATGCCGAGCTAGTTGTCCTTGAAATTTTTTTCACAGCCAAGACACAAGCCAGAAGTCCTCTTCAGGGCAATGGTATCCGAACACTGCACGTGGCAGATGATTGTTTCCTTCTGTTTGAACAAACATTTATCAACACCAACTGTATCAGACCTGTTTCTGGGTCCAAAATCTGAATTAATTGTGGAATTCCTACAGCATAGTAACCCAGGGGCATGCTCAGGTTTCAGCATGGATGTAGAGGATTTGTTTTCTCTTCCCCTCCTCCTCCTAGGGCCTTTCTGTCCTCACTCCCCTCCCCTATACAGAGTAGCATGTAGGTGCCTTTAGGTACGCCGGCAGAATTCTCTGTTTTTCATTAAAGAGCTTTCTCTCTCTTCCCCACTCCACTCTCCTACAGTATGTTCGTAAGTGCATTGAAAATGAAAACAATAAGCGAGTCTTTCAAAATGAGTCTGGAATTTTTACTGGGCCTTTCCTAGAAGTGCTGTCCTTTTACATGAACAATACATATGTGATGTGCATGGGACAAACATACATGCAAAAGACGGGTGTGTGTATTGGTGCAAAGGTAGCCCTTTTACTTAGCAGCATTTTTCTTAGCTTCATTAACAGAAAAGTAGAAAAAGAATTGGCCGGTAAATTTGTGCACATATTTCGTTATGTCGATGATTTCCTTGTCATCGTGAATTCACACAAACCTAAAACTATGCCACGTGTTGTTGATGTTTTTAGGGATAACTGGTCCGGACTCAAATTTACCTATGAAGTTCCACAGAATAACACACTTCAATACTTCGATTTGAAGCTTACTTTTGAACCGGACCACCTTTGTTGGCAATACGTACTCGCCTAGGAGTGAGAAGCCGCTGCTGATCTACAGGTCATGCCATTCAGAAGTGGTAAAAAAATGGGATAGCTAGTGGATGTATGACTATGGCTGTCAAAAAAATCGTGTCTTCACATAATAGGTCCGAGCCTCAAGGCTCAAGTTAACCGCTTCAGGGATGCTGATTTCAAGGTCTCTGTCCTTGTTTCGTGTGCAGGAAAAATCATGAAGTTGAAACTTGCCAAACATGACGTGGGACAATGCACTAGCCAGCATGAGAGCATTAAGAATATAGCTGTGATTCAATATGTTCATGGGCTCTCACATAGGTTTAAGAAAGTAGGGGCAAAGTTTGGCATCAGTTTCCTTTTTTCCACTCCCAATAAGTTGGGCAAAGTGGGAGCTGTGGTTAAAAGAATAGATGAAGGAATGGGTAAGAGGGTAGGCTGTAAAATAAAACATCAAAACAAGTTTGTTCCCTGCAAAATTGGTGTAGTATACCATATCCCTTTGTCATGCAGCCGTGCATATGTAAGACAGACAGGCAGGTGTGTTAATGCGAGACTGCTTGAGCACCAGAATTCATTACCAAAGAAATTAACTTGGCAAAACAATGCTTTGAACGTGGCTGTACACCATTCTTTGTTCTTCTGTTCATAAAGATGTCTCCACTAGAGAAGTGGCAGAGGCCTTTCACATTTTGAGAAAAGGAAGCAAATGCATTAGTCACCCTTCTGTAGACCTGTCTATTAAAGAGATAGGCCTGCTTAATTAGGGATAACATCAGCACTTCTTGCACGTGCGTGTATGAGACAAAGTTTTTATGCTTTTATGTACTTACCAGTGTTGCTATTGACAATGAGCATGCGCATATGCTTGCTATCTGGCTTAAAAAATAGCAAAATCTTTCTTCCAATAAACTCAGTTGCAAGTACAGCGTCGTATGTGTCTTCCTTGGTCCGGTCTTTTGCGCTGTTCAAGTACCATGCCTAAAACGTGCCATAAATATGTGTGAATATTTTTTTGATTTGTGCTTTCCGAGCCAACTTTTTCAACAATGGAGTTGTTTAAGTTAGTCCGTCCGTCGTAGACAAGAAAACTCGTGGAGCGTTGTCTAGCATTGTCTAGCAACCCCTGGCGCATCTGTGCATAGCTTCGTGCTCGCTTCACTATTTAGCCCTTGCGTGGCAAGGCCGGCTACTTGGCTCAATAAAGCTGGGTGTAGCTTGCACTAGTAGCGCGAAGGCTAGAGACACAGCGGAGCTGATCGGCACCTAGCTGGTCCTGGCCCGAAGCTGAGCACTACTGGTTGCTACTGGCTCCCACCTGGCAACGTTGCACTCATCTCTGATGCGGGGGCACCTACCGAGACTGAAGGCTGGCTTAGAGTGATAAGAGTGGGACATGGCAAGTCTGGGCATCACCTCGCAACACATTGGCAAAAACTTAGCAATGCCTAGCAAAACTTAGTAAAACTTTGCATATGGCGAAACTTGTAGCACACAAAAAAGACATGGACAAAGAAAGTGACGACAGGAGGATGCACTTTGAAGCGCATTGTCCTGTTGTCACTTTCTTTGTCCTAGTCTTTTTTTGTGTGCTACAAGTTTTGCCATGTATCACTACGTACTAACAAGCCCATTCTTACATCCTTTGAAACTTAACATAACCTCGCAACGCTCAGCATAACCTCACAAAACTTAGCGAAATCTAGCATAACCTCGCCAAACCTCGAAAGGTAAGGTGCCGATCAGCTCCGCTGTGCTCTAGCCATGCGCCACTACTGCAAGCTATGCCCAGCTTTTTTCTGATCAAGTGGCTGAGAATTCTGGACAGCATGTTCAAACATAATGAGACAGAGTTCAACACAACTAATAATTCAATAGAGGGCCAGATCATATTGTCTTGCTGCGCTAATTGCAATGTCCTGTGCTGAGATACTGAGCTGATGTTGAAGAAAATGGCCTACAGTGCTTCCATACAATGTCACACATTGAGAATGCTATTATCAAGGATGCTATAAAGATAAAGGCTACACACCAAAATTATTGCATACTAAATGTAGCTTTGTCCCCAATAAATGAATTTTTCACGTAAGTGGTGCAGATAGCAAGACATAAGAGACTCATCTTGGGCATACAAAGTAACTCGGGTCTTGGTGTATCGAACAATTTTTAGCATGTGAACCAGTTCATTATAACTGGGTTTGACTATTGCATAGTAGCAGTACTTGGTCAAGCATGCCAACATTCAGAGCAAAGGCCTGCACACACTGAAGGTGTACAGAGGCATGTACCGAGAAATACTTGACCAGCAAGAAATGCTGACGTGTAGTAATTTGCAACACTTATGTGCACTTTCAACAATCAAGCTACATGAAACACCAACCTACACCAAGAAGACAAAAAGGCACAAAAAGACATTATAACAACAGAGAGCTGAGGTAGTTGTTAAGTATTCATGGACTAGGTGTTTATTTTCCGCCGTTGTGCACCTTTGCAGTTGTTAGTCGGCGTTTGTGGTGTCTTGACTTCTCTCTTGTGTCCGTGTTTGCACGCACAGTCTTTTAGCACAAAAGACATGTCCCACCAAATGTGGCTGTACACAGCAGCGCAGCTACAGCTTGCAGATGTTGGCATTGTCTTTCCTTAGAAATTGAACAAAGTTTGCAAGAATTTTATGCAGTACAGCACTTTCTTAGCTGTATGTATTTGAATAAGCTGAACAACCAAGCAAGTTGCAAAAAGTTAACATCTTCAGATGCTGCTTGCACCTCTTCTTTGCTCCAAAGAATCCTCTATAGCAGTGGTTCTCAAATGTGGGTCCGCAAAGCTATTTTTGGGGGTCTGCGAAACTCATGCTCGGGGGAAAAAAAAGAACGAGTCTTTTTGAAGCCACACTATGCCCCGTGACAGCAGCCCCTTCCGATTTTTGGTTTGCTTCACCACACTCCTCCTTTTCATCGCATTGCTCCGCCGTTTGCTCCTTTGCATTGTGGTGGAGCTGACTTGTGTGTGCCCTTCTCCATGAGATGGCTGTAAAGCTTTTGTTGCAGTTTTCTACGACATATGCACAGCATGCTTTTTGCAGGCTTGCATACTTGAAACGCAAACACAACTAGAAACAGGTTGAATGTGGCTGGCTGCAGACTGTACAACTAATTGGCACGCTGTTGAGATCGAATTGGCGTGGTGCTTTAGTTTGACTGTTCTTTGTCAGGTAGAAATAAAAGGCACCTATTTCATGCTGCATGTCGCGTTAATTTATGACCCCCACTTTCACTCGCTGCAAGGGGTCCCCCAACCACTTCCACCGGTCCACAAGGGGTCCCTGAAACATCCGTGGCTGAGAACCACTGCTCTATAGTGTGTCGGAATGAAAAAAATTAAGTCCATTAAGTTCTCCGTCACCTTATTCCACTGAATGAAAAAAAATCTACGTTCCCTTTGGCCAATGCCAAGGACAGCATAGGCAAAACCCTATGCTCTCACGAGACACCCATTAAACTACACTTGACTCACTTTATTGACTTCAACATTTGACTCACTATTAATTCACTGCGATTAGCTTGCATACCCTTACTAGTACTTCAATTCACTTGAACATCTGAGTCACTTTTCATACACATTTGATTCATTCTATGCAATAATTATCACTTCTATCACTTGGCATACTATTACTACATTAGCTTATTCCCCCCCCCCCCCCTCCCCCATGAAGCTTTCTGCACATCACTCGGAGTTGTACTACCTACGGGATCAGCCCACCTGACTTTTGATACAATTCATGTTCACACCTACAGCGGGCGCCGGATTTTTTCACTCATGAGCCATATAAAGCTTTCAATAAACACTGAACTGTAGCTGTTGAGCAAGATGCTACACCAGGGATATAGCACATGCTCTTGTGCAATGGTGTGCATCAACATTACTAAAATTTCTCAAGAAAATGCGTAATTTTTCAGTGAGGTGCGTCAAATGCTCCAAATGCAGCAAAACCACTCGTCAGTAACTACCAAACATTCAACTGAAGAGTGCCCAATGTTGCAGGAGGAAACACAGTAGTTTCAATTGTGTACTTTATTTGAAATCGTCTGTAAACTCAACGCAGATCAAAGCACAAAGGGAGTGTGAGATCCTCCATCTAGCACTGGTGCCCATGACTAGGCAGATGTGGCGCTAGGCAGCATGTCTAGCCTTGTGCTATATATATCATATACATATACATATCATATACACATATATATATATAAAAGCATTCCTCTAACACTGGCTGGCTCGACAGATGAGGGGCACCAAACAAAGATGTGTTACAAGGACCTACCAATTTTCTTTGCACCATAAATTATAATATGTACGTACCATGCACCGTATGAGTGCAATACACTAACATAAGAAAACAAGGAAGGCACGGAGAAAGAGCGGGGAAAAAAAAAAAGACTACAGCAACACCAGCATCGAATGCGTAGCCAACATATACTAGGAAGCTGCAACGTTAACGCCTCAACTGCATATAATACAGCAACCTCGTCTAAAGATACAACAGTTAGGAAGAGAAAGGAAAAAAACAACAGGATACTGCACGATGCAGTAAGTGCATAAACATTAAACATGCATTCGTAGCACATAACACTTAGGGGCAACAATAATATTATTGATAATAATGAAAAAAAAAAAAGAAGCCCCTGCAAAAAAGTAAGGGGAGGATAAAGTGTGCCTCACATGCGTGAGTTTTTTCACGTGCATGTGGACTTTCACACTGGACTCCTTTTTGCTCGTAACACTGAGCTGATGAGTGTGATGCAGAATTAGGAATGATGAAAGTGACACACCTAGCAGGCAACACAGACATGATAACTACAAACACGAATGCCAAGAAAAAAAAAAAGTGCTGCGACACGTGTTGTCTTGAAGAAACACGATAGGAAACGAGAGAGGGAGAAGAGGAACGAAGAGAATTGGGTTCAGAATGCAGTCAGTGGGACACCAAAAGATTTGTATCGGGAGAGGCTGGCCTGGCTCGCTCGCACAACCAGTGGCAAAGTGCACGCTTGCATGTGTGTCGGTTGAGGGTGGGACACCCCTGTCCTTCTCAGTCGTACTCATGGCTGCTCTCGCGTTTGGTGGCCGTGGTGCCCTTCTCATCGTGAATGTCCCGGTTGCGCAGCGTTTTGGACACATTCTCCGTCAGCCCAGTTTGAGTCAGCCTGCAGTGAAAAACATGGGTGCACTTATTTGAACGTAGCAAAAAAAAAACTCCACGCTTCTGAATTGCAATTGTGACGTCAAAAGCCTTTACATACTCTTTACCAGACAGCAGTCAAGAATATGTTAACTGAATGCTCTTTTGTCAGGTAAAATCAAATGTTTGGGAAAAAGCAGGGCTGGTATTTTGTAGCGATGCCATTTCCAATGCCACTGTTTTCATGCTCTTCATGCTTGGCCACTGACCAATGGCCAAACACGAAGAGCATGAAATGGCATGAGCATCGCAAATGGCATTGCTACAAAATACCAGCCCAGGTCACTCACCAAAGTAAAAACAAAACGTCCCTAGAAAATTCTGGAAAAAAACAAAACGTGATTCGGAAAGCAGTGACCTGCTTGTTTCCTACAAATGGTAGCAGTGATTTGCACTAGCAGGGGTGGAAGCGGACTTGAGTGTTTTGGAGCAGCTCAGGGAGCAGGAATAATGCTGTTTTGGAGCAGCTTTGGAGCACCAAAATGTGTGTTTTGGAGCAATGCAAGTTAGTTTTGGAGCAGAATTCTATGATCAAATATCATTGTTCTTTTTTATTTCTGGTAAACACAAGAAATTCCAACGATTTTTGAAAACATTTAATACTGATGAACCAACCACACTTAACACAAATTATATATATATATATATATATATATATATATATATATATATATATATATATATATATATATATATATATGCTCGCTTACTACCGCGGCCGAAAGATCGACCATCCCGGGAGCAACACCAGGGCGTGGTCTACAAAGTGTCATGTGCTGACTGTCCAGCGAGCTACATAGGCGAGAGTAAGTGCTTCCCAGAAAGAATGCGCCAACACAAAAACGACGTCCGAAAGATGGAAATACAACGCAGTGCCCTTGCAGAGCATTGCGAGAAGCACGACCACAGAATTGACTTCGAGGGCGCTTCCATCATAGAAACGGAAAGGAATCTGGGAAGGAGGCTCTTACTCGAGTCGTGGCACATCCAGAACACACCTGCGAATGTGAACCGGTCCCTCGGAACAATGCCTCCGATCTACGTGCACGGCCTCCGGAACGTGAGGGAAAGAGAAAGGCGGAGCCAAAAACAAGCTGCGACGAAGCCCCCCTGATCAGCACAGTCTCCCCTGAAGAAGAGACCAAGCCGGTCTCGAAACGTCGGGTTCCCTCCAAGAATTTGTGGCTGGAGGTATTTCAACTTCTTAATCAACAAACTTACAAAACCAAGCGGCGCAGCGCTGGCTATGAAACCAACACACTGGCGAAGGACGGTGTGGAAAGCGTTCGCTCCACGAAAGGCGTGGAGCAGACGCGTCCTCGAATGATTGAAACGTCGCTCGCACAATTAGTAACAGCGCTTTGCTGACGAAGGATAGAGGCCCTATTTTAATGTATCGACAACTAGAGATCGCTCAGTTTTACAAGAGCACATCGCGAGCCCGCGCGACCTCCCGCGTACAGTGTTATGAGATTCATGCACTACAAGAAACACTGACCAATGCTATATGCAAGTAAAACAGGATGAGCTTCAACTGAATATGTCAGACGATATCATTTAACTAACTTACGTGGCTAGAGAAAGCCTCGCGAAGCTGATAGTATGCGTACGCTGTGGGCTAGCAGCATTGAAAGCGCGAGTTGCCACGTATTTTCACGAAAACTTCGCGTCTCGCAAGAACGAATCAGATTTCTCGTGTCACGGAAGGCCCGGTTTGTTCACTGATGCAGGGAACATGCAAAGTCGTAGTGTTCCTTCCTTGCCAACGCGTTAACACTGAGCTTAGCACAGCCGAACAAGGGAGCGACTGCGTAGTGCTGCCATTTTATCGTCTACTAACCCTCCTCGAGAGGACGCTCCTGAATTCCGCTTGGCGGCGCGACACTCTATGGGCATTGCGAATACAGCGGTTTGCTTAATGCAAAGTTTCTAAATAATGGTCGCGCGTTTACGTCCGCGGCGGCTGCTCGCACTACCCTCATGGCTTTACATCAAATTAAGTATTCGCAGTAAATAGAACCTTTTCGACAATTATGAAGCGTCAACGCAGTTACTTTTGTTCATGTTCGCAATCCCAGGCCACGATAACCGCAACCGCCTCGTGCGCGCAGCGCACCAGAAAGCTCCATTGCCGCCGGAGTCACAATCGAAATATGGCCGCACAACTCACTTTCTTGTAGCTAGCTCCTGTACAGGCTCGCTAGCTTTTTTGTGCCTTCGACAACGTCACGAGAGCGCGCCAAGTGATGTGATGATGATATAAGCTCGCATAGGCGTGCCATGACACGGATGACAGCGGCACATAAAGGCACCAAACGTAGCCTCGGTGATCGGTTCCGGAAGCGCACTGGAGCCCATCGCGGAGGCCGTGCACCAAAGACCGCTTGGGAGCAGTTTCGGCGCAATAATGCGTTTTGGAGCAGGATGGCGCAGCAGAAGCGGATTGGCGCAGCGTGGCGCAAATGGCGCAGCGCTTCCACCCCTGACTAGAAACACAAACTGTAGATGCCAAGAATAAAGTGTAAAACACAAATGCGATGCTCACACTTCCTCCATTTCCTCCTCATCATCCTGGGAGAGGCGGAAGTAGGGGTTGGACTGTGTGGGCCGGAACTTGTAGCCGGTCAGCACGAAGAAGATGAGCGTGGCCCCCTCGCGGAACAACTCGTCCAGCCACTCATACCGGAAGGGCACTGTGATCTGCATGGCCATAAAGGTCTCATCTTCAAATCGTTAACCAACAGAAGACGCAGTAGCATTGCAAGGCATCACTTCTGTCAGGCCGGAATGAAATACAAGCCATATGACACACAGTGTTGCATTTCTATATCCTACTATGTTATTAACAAGCACGATTACTTTATCAGTGTTAAAGCCTGACACCTGTTGGCCAACCACTGAGGTGTTGAATGTCAGGTCTAATTGTTCCGACAGTCTGGAGTTTATTACACACCTTTGAGAGGGGCTGCAGGAGGCCATTCTGATAAGACAGATGTACCTTCTCTCCATTACTTTTCACATTCACAGCCAGATATTGCAAAAAATACCACTCTTTCTCCTTTCAAGGTTCCTACAGGATTTGAAGGCAAATATTTTAAGGACTTTCAAAGGCCCCAAAAAGTGTTTTTCAAGGGCATATTTTAACACTTTGCGGTCCGTTGTCGGGCCCCTCCTGACAAAGCAACATGACTGCAGCGGCTTGTGGTCGAGTACTGCTCGACAAAGTTCTTTCGTGGTTCATCCACGCGCGCATTTTCTCATTACATTACGCGTCATCTCTAAATGAGTAAGTAAACTTCACAGCTTCACAGTCTCTCACGCCCCTCACAAGCTATACGCCTAAGCAGACTTTCTACTATCTCTGTAAACAATCTAGCTGAAAACGCACCTTGCCCGAAAAAGCAACTTAGCGCAGGCGACGAGAAAGGAGCTCAAAATCACACAAAAACAGCAGAGTTCACGGGGCTATTTTGTATTTCCCACCATATTGGTGTCATTCAAAAGCTCGAAAAGTTTCAACTTTCCATTCCTCCCCTCCTCTCCTATGATGGCTGCATAAAAAAAAAAATGGCAAGAAAAAAAGTTGAAAAAACTTGGAGGATGCTTCAGCTTCACTTTCAAGAGTGTAACACAGTAGCATGATTGGGTCCCATTCGCATTGTCTTCTCAATCGCTGGCCTGGCTTCACTTCTCGGTGGACACCTCAACCGTGCCACAAAGAAAGGAATGTCTGTGTGCATAAGACTGGCCATTTCAAACTGTCCTAGAACGACTACCGCAAGTACAGTGTGTAGTGCCCGCTACCCCATAATTGTTCCTTTTGCGAATTAATGAAGTACACACTGCGCGTCTGTAAGGCAACACATGCCCTCTGCAGCTGCACACTTTGTCAATGCTGTTGCTGATAATAATGAATTATTCCTGAGCACTTTGTAACAGGTGGGCCTTTAAACCACTCACTTGTTGCGAAATTCACATGTTTTGACGCCTGGTGCCATTCTATGCTTCTTCCACGCAATATTACATGCGTTCGGGAGACTCCTCGCACTGTGTGACATTCGTATTGCATTTTTTTCCGGAATGGTTACAAGCTCTGGCGTGGCTCTGTGGTAGAACACCTGCTCGTCACGCAGAAGGCCTGGGTTCGAATCCTACTCGGACTGAAGATTTTTATTGTCTATTGCTTTTGCATTAAAGCAGAATTTTTGCTCACGAAAAACGCTGATTTTTCGCTCATAACTAATGACACCGACACCGGAATTTCTACAAAACGAGCTCTAATGCTGTCGTGTTAAAAAAGACCTTCTGCAGAAGTGCGTCTTTGCTGTGGTGCAGATTTCCCCTGAAAAGGTGGTTTCAAAGCAAAGCAGCCTCATGCTGCAGTGAAGCCATCTTTTAGGTGGGCTACATGCAGCAGAATACAGTCGAGCCCGACTATATCGAACCCGTTTATATCAAATTATCCCGTATATCGAACAATTTCTAAGCACGGTAAATTTACATTGAGAATATATAGCAAAAGTTACTGTTACATCGAACGAAAATAGCAACGACAACCGATATATCAAACTCCATATGCCTCAAAAGTGCCCCAGCAAGTTGGCTTTCCCTCGCGGTGGCGGGCAAAACTGCCGGCGCCACCCTAGAAAAAGTGGTTTAGACCCGGCTGTGCACGGGCGAACACCCCCCTCCAAAAAATGATCCTGGCCTGCTCGCTGCGCTTACAGCCAATCAGAGGCCGTCGTGCTTTCTCCGAGGCGCGAAGGCGGTACAAGTGAGCGCCATTTTTTCTTTCTTTATGCTTGCGTGCCTGCTGGTGCCTCTTTTCCTCGGGTCCTCATTCAGCGTGGTCCATGCTGGTGGTGTTGCCTGTTGGTGCTCTGTGATCTTTCTTGGCGCGCTGTCGTCATGGCTTGTGCAAGGAGGCAGAATTTGCCGTTTGCTGCGAAACTCGATGTCATAAATCGAGTCGAGCGCGGTGAGAAGAAGTTCGACGTCGCCACCACGTACAAGATTCCAAGGAGGTTCCAACTGCTTTAGGCATGCCGGCTTCCGCATGCCTCCGTAGCTGACACCGCAGATGTTTCCGCCAAAGTTTGCAGCCAGCTGGCAGAGTTCCCGGGTGCTATCAACGGATCGACATTCAACGAGTTCGTCAGTGCAGACGATGATGTCACCATCATATGGCAGCTACAAGATGAGGACTATGTTGCATACGTTGTGCCGACCATGAGCCAAAGCGACAGCAATAAGGAAATTGACGATGGCCTGTTACCTACATTCTCCGAAGGAATTAGTGCACTTGCGTTGGTCCGGTGCTATTGCGTGAATATGGAAGGTTGCGGCCTCAGCTGCTCCGACTCTGACAACGTGGAGGCGTGCGTGCTGACCCAGGCAGCGAAGTCGTTGAAACAGAAAATCCAAGACTATTTTGTTCCAAAGTAGGGCACGCAAGTAAGCCACCATATTAATAAAGTGCTTTTCTTATTGGCATGTGCCTTTGTGTCATCAAATCCTATAGCGGGCCTATATCGAATTATGCCATATATCGAACTAATAAACGTTTTTTGGCGAGTTCGATATACCCGGGTTCGACTGTACGTTCATTCGTTTGTTTCAAATACTTCCAAATTTTAAATTAATATCGAAGCGAACCTGACAACTGTAATATGCACTCGAATATACGCACAGGCCTATTAAAAAAGCAATTGCTAATGACCGACTGAACAAAAGTGTATTACGAAATTCAAGGACATTTAAGGACCTAAAAAAATTTGGGCTTTCAGGCCTTGAAAATGCTATTTTAAAATTCCAGGGTTTTCAAGGGTTTCAAGGACAGCAACAAACCCTGTTAAACAAAGACCAAATGACACTCACTTTAAAAAGTTTGAAACTGCAAATCTCCTACAAAAAACAAAGTGCAGCCCTTATCTGATTATACGGCGAACAAAAAGGAGGTGGTTATTGTGAGTATCAGATGAGCGGGTGATCCGGTCGTGCCAGAATGAAAAAAGTCTAATGCACTGTACAATCCCATACACACTGTGTCTTCAATTTAGCAACAGCAAAGCGACACACTGTATTGTCGAGTTGCGCACTATACATATGATGACACAGCCAATGTGCAAGCACCATTTTACTTAAGAGAACACAGATGATGCACTGGCACACACTCTTGGCCTCTCTGCGTGGTCACGGTTTCTTGACATCTACGGCCCGTTTTGTGATACGGTGCATGTAATCTCACTGGGCTCAGCAGCTGCCTAGCATAATGGCCTTGCCAGTGCCATTTCCAATCGTTGAGGCATCGTTTCCAGTGACATTTCCAATTGATGAGGCAGCTTGAAGTGCAATTACTACAGTCAACTGCCGATTTTTCTGACTCCCTAGGGACCGCGAAATCATCCGAAAAATCGGGCAGTCCGAAAAAACAAGTTCATGCTTTTTTATTCTGCTCAAGTGGTCAAATCGCCACAGCCACGTCCGTAATAGCTTTAATGCCTCCCACTACAATTATCAGGCATTTTGGTGCGCGCCCAGGCTCTCGCAAATACATTCGATACCTGCCGCAAACCCCACTTAACTACGTACGTGCCAACCGCCACTTTTGCATCTCGTGATGAGCACCGCTGATAACAGCAAAGCGCGGAATAGATTACGGCTATCTCGCATGAAGCGTTTGTAAACGATGACGCAGAACACAAAGACTGTGGCGGAGGAGCGGACGACTCGTCCGGCTTTCCCCGATGCGTATGCACATGTAAACATGCGCACACAGATCGCTGAATCGCTGCCGATACGCAGAATTTGCTGCCGTGTCAAGCCGATCGTTTCTAGTTGTGTGCAGCACATCGCCAACTAAGCTGACGCCGTCACTTTACTGTTGCTGTATCGTACGCACGCATTTATGATGAAAGGGTTCGTGATGCGCCCTTAGTTCCTGACCGCACACGGGCGCGGCAATGGCGAGCTGGTTTCGTCCGTGAAGGCAACGTGTCTATGCGGTGCACTTAGTGGTCTCGCACAAAGAGGCAGCAGGAATGGCAGCGCGGCGCATTTGGGTGCTCGCCTATTAAATGCGCGCAGTACGCATGCAACTGCGCTAGCCCACGTGCCCTACTGAGCAGTTAACTGAAGATGCTTATCGTAAGGGCTATCAGCGATTAAGCCGTACTGGCGCGTTTGCCAGCTGCCGCCATCATGCCTCCGTGCATTTCCGCTGCTTATCCGTAACATTGCCGCACGGTGCCGCGATAGCGGCCCCTTTGAATTTCTGGTCTGCTTCACCCCATAACGCTTCGGCATTGCGGCAAAGCTGACTTTCGGACTTTGCTACTGTCTCAAACAGATCGACTCGTGAAAGCGCTGGTTCGAACCTATGAGACAGTAGACGCGGCAGAGGTGGGGGCTTCAAATAATGCATTTCGGACCTGCAATTTGGCCAGAAAGTCCAAAAAATCGGATGCGGAATAGCTTCAGCGTCCGAAATTTTGGACGTTCTAATACATTGAAGTCTATGGGGCTGGTGACGGTGCCGCGAAAGCGTCCGAATTTTCGAGCATGTCCGGCAAATCGTCGTCCGAAAAATCGGCAGTTGACTGTACTTTGGTGAAAAGAAATTGTAATATCAAATCTTGATGCCAAAATTCGAGCGTGCGATCGTTATGCTGAGAGTGAATACAGCAATACTCTTCCGCATGGGCTGCAGTATGAACTGTGAAGTATGCTGTGGGCCGCATCATGAGTCGTGCTATAAACAATTAAAGGTGTAAGATGCAAGGGTTAAACTATGGAAGAAAAAAGAGAGGACAGAAAGAGGTGCTCTCTCTCTGCCCTCTTTTTTTTTTCTTCCACAGCTTAACCCTTGTGCCTTACACCGTTAATATTCAGCTATGTACCCAACTAGTACAACATCGATCCTACCGTGTTATAAAAATGATGCCAGTAGCTATACTATGGCACTGCCAACTATAATAACATACCAGATATTGTAAGATGATAACACTGCAGTTGCAATGTGCCTCTCAATATGCTGTTCGGGCTAAAAATTAAGACCACACAACATTTTTTTGCTCACCTTCAGCAGAAACACGATTATCCTGGTGAAGTAGATGTAGCACACAATCTGCAGGAAGAGAATGACATCGGTAAGAGAGAGGTATCAGAACAACATATTTGTCAGCTTGTGCGAAATGGGCAAAGATTTATAGTAACTTTTTTTTTGTGCCTAAAAATGTACGTTCAAGGCAGAAATTAAGGGGTTCTTAACGTGCACCTCGAATACGAGTTATCAATGGTTGCAATGCATCCCCCTCCATCCCCCCTCCATAACTCATGCCTCTGATCAATAAGTATTGAGCTGGCATATGAACGCAGTGCATTAAAGTATGTGTGAGTAGACATGAGCATAAACGCGAGTCGACATAAGGCTGACCGTATTTTAGTAGGTAGAACTATAGGTCAGCAAAAAATGTCGAGCTCACTCAGACTCACTCAAGAAATATATTTTGCACTTCTTGGACTCACTCACCAAAATTTTCCTCAACCGGACTCACTTGAACTCAGAGTCACAAAACTTTTTTTCAACTGGACTCACTAAGACTAGGACTTAGCTCGATCTGAGACTGAGTGAGTCGACTCATGAACGAGTTTGCCGACCTATGGTGGTGGCAGAGCGGGAGGTGGTCAGGGGCACACCAAATGCCAGTTTTCTTTGGTGCGCAGTGCTGGCCAATAGGTGAACGGTACGGTGTCGGCAGCGGTGGAGGTGTTTAGCGATGGTACTGCGGCAGTGCAGAGTCTCGACGCAGGCGCGGAGGGGAAGTGTTATGGGGGACTGCAGCAGCATAGCTCATCACTTGTGGCTCAGGCTGCGCTGGTTCAGGAACTCGGAGGGATTGCTGAATTTCCTCACGTACGCTGTTAGCAATCAAATCCACTGATGGCTGTGACTGCAACATTTTTCATAGCTCCTCCTGCACGATCATTCTGATGGTCTCGCGCAAATCATCGGAGCAGAGTCCTTGAATTTCTGCACAGTCAGGCATAAAGCAGTGATTGAATTGTCAGGTGCGCATTTCAATCGTAGTCGCCTCCAAGAGAAATTCTGCTACGGTCTTGAGTGGGTTTCTCATCAGTCTCATGAAGAGCTCCTTCTTCACCCCTCGCATGAGGAAATGAACCTTCTTCTCGTCAGGCATGTCGACATTGGTATGGCGAAAAAGTCTGGTTATTTCCTCAGTCTACATCATAATATTCTTGTTCAGAAGTCGTACATAGGTCTCCAACAGGGTTTCGGCCCTTTCTTTGAGGATGACGCTCGTAAATGTACCAAGGAAGGCAGTGTGGAAGAGGTCCCAGGTTGTTAGCATGGGCTCTCGGTTCTCGAACCACGTCCTGGCGCCACTCTAAAGTGCGATATAGACGTGGCAAAGCTTCGCATCGCAGTCCCAGTTGTTGAATTGGGAAGCCCAATCGTACGTTTCGAGCCAACTTTCAGCGTCTTCACAAGGTGATCTGTGGAAAGTTGGCGGCTCCCTGAGCTGATGCATTACGACTGTTGCAGGCGACACGGCGGCCATCATTGTGGCTGTTGTCTTCATCATTGTGGCTGTTGTCTTCATCGTTGTAGTCCTTGTCTTATCGTGCAGGGGTCCATATTCTGGTGGTAGTCCTTGCTGCCTTCGTCTAACTCGATGAGTCGGGTTGGTTTTGGCATGCTCTTCTTCATGGCTTGGGCTGGGTTCACGGCTTTTCATGGGCGTCCGGAACATGAAAGAACCATCACCTCCACCAGATGTCACGTGGTTGGTAAAGTGAAGAAAGCAAAACGCAACCGGTAAAAATGAAATGCTTTATTGGGCGAACTTGTGCCGAGTAAAAGAAGCAACACTCAAAGTGCTGCGAAAGCGGCAAGCACAGACGTCAGTCGTCAGTAATCTGAGGTGGGTCGGCATTTATACAAGTGGCATTGAAGATTCCAGCATTATCGCTGGTGGCCACATTATTTACAGAATGTTGTGCGCACAATCTTATCGGAAGATTCTAAAATAATCGGGAACGTTCTGAGACATTCCAGTGCAACCTGCACAAGGCAGTGGTTACACGTGTAACGGGCTGGTTACATAAAAATAGAAAAAGAAGTGCATGTGGCAAAACAGTAATCTACACCAGGCACTTTTAGACACCCCCATCACACAAACACAGAGGTAGGCAGTCTCACCATGACATAAAAGTGTCTGAACAGTTTGAGTTTCTCCAGGTTGATAGCTGCCTTGCCATCTGTTTGCGATGCCTCCTGCAGATGCCTAATAGACCTGCACGAATAAAACCAGCCCAAAAGTAGCAGTTTTCACGTAATTGCTGTCACAATATACAACTAAACATGCACACGGTGGTGAGTGCACTTGCCTAACTCACTTCGCTGTGTCAAAATGTGAGGCCTTGGTAGCAGTGGCTCAAAAAATAAGTACAGTAATATATTAAAAACTAAGTTGGTAGTAAATTTAAACCATTCTTTTTGTTATTAGGGATATTGTTATGCATTAAAACCTTGTGTACTACAAAAGATGCTAGTTTACCATTCTCATCCTCAGGCAGTTTACGGCCAGAGCTGCCATGGACATGCCAGGGCACGTGCCGTGCAATGGCCACATCCACTCCATTTGTACCTAAAGTTTATTCAGAAGGCTGTTTATAAGGAATATTGCCTAAAATAAAAAATATTTGTTGTGTTACTGACCCACCCTATCACCTTACCATCATTTCCAAAGTACACTTCTCTTTCTCACGTAGCAGTGTCACCAAAGTGACACTCAGTGAGCTTAAGTGCACTCACTCAAAGAGCACTGAACATGGGTAATTCTTCCACATGATGTCAAAAGCCGCTCCCACAATCATATAAACTAATTTGCATCATCCAAACTGCTCACAACTCAGATGTGCCACAAAATATACATGCTGCTGCAAACCAAGGCAAGAATTGCATTGATCAATCAGAGAAAAAACATTAGAGCCTTATCATGGTTCAAAGAACAAAAAGAGATATCTAAGGCATTGATTGAATGGTAACGATTACAATCAATCAAGTTACTCAGTGAAGTATGAATCGCACAAAGTAATATGCAAAATTAAGAGAAGTAATAAAAGTATGTGTCGTGCACATGCAATACACCATACTTTTTGTACAGTACAATTTGTTCACTTGTGTGCCACTGATGGTGAAGTTCACAGGCCTCCGGGTTTAAGGATTAGATGCGGAAATTAGTCAGCCAAGAAGGTCACATGCAAGTGTTTTCAGTGCTTGAACAAAAACTGTCAAGAGCACAAAACGCTCTCTCCAGTTCTATTACACAATAAAAAGCAACAGATGGATGATTTGCACATCCCCTTCCAATTGAGGTGGAGGCAGAGTGTCTAGAAAGAGATGCTTAAATGGGGAACTCACACTCATGTATTAAGCTTATTCTTTTGCCTATTTGCCACATCTCGTCTTGATCCTCATGGACTGCAGTTTGTGGCAATGAACCATTAAATCATGAAAAGCTTTTATGAACACCAAAACTCCAAGCTGTGTCTAGTGGCAAAGGTGTTGCCAATCATCTACAGAAACAAACTGTCTGTTATTGCTTATGGCAACCTGTAGGTTGCATGCGATGCCATGCAGTTTAATGTCACTAAGCTATGAGTTTTGCAGGTCTGTTTCATACAATCAGTGCACGGATCTGTTAGCAGTTTGTGAATGACTATGAATGCAATCTTGATGCAATCTTGTAGCGTCACTAATAGCGGCTTCAGGAACAGACTAATTTCACATTTGTGGAGTATGAGAACTGCTTTTGCCAGCTATACCGATGCTTAGCTGCATGGCAACATTGTGCTGCCAGCCACATTGCAAATTTAACATAGTATGGCACGACAAAATTTTCCCATGAATGTGCTTTCTGCTTATAGTTGGATAGAGCTTAACCCTTTGGGATGCTATGTACACAACTGAGTACACCATTTGTTTTTGCTATTAGTATTGACTAGGGACTGAGAAAGAGCACAATACATTGAGCTTTGGATGAATTGAACCTCCTGCAAAACAAATTTGCCTTCATTTACTTTATTTTGCAGTGTACTGTTGCATATGATCGCTTTGCTGAAGGCACTACCATATTTTACGAGTCATTCGACGTGGCGTTTTCAGCGATCCACATCAAAAGTATAATTTTTCTTTGTTCAACATGGACATAACCGAAAACTAGGGATGGGCAAATATTCGGGTGTTTCGAATATTCAAACGAATATTACAGTATTCGAATTCGCTTCGATACGAATTTATAGTATTTCAAATGAACGAATATATAAATGTTTGAGCGCACATAACCCCCTGTAAAGGTGGTTTCACTGCAGCGTCAGGTTGCTGTACCGTGAAACCACCTTTACAGAAGAAATCTGCACTGCCGCGAAGCCACACTTTAAGGTTAAGTGTACATTTTTTTTTTTTTAAGTTTAAATCGTGTTATATGGGCTTATATGCACTAAGTATAGTAATTTTTAAATTGTAACATATTGTACCACTTCTAACCTGCACCTTACTGCTATTCAAATCTTGATACTATTCAAGGTTGCTTCCACTTCATTTCAAACCAAAAAAAGTGACATTCGCTCATACCTAGTTTCAATCCTTAAAAATATTGTGCAAGGGTCATGACAAAAACGCTCATTTTTCATATTAATATGCACTATATACTATTCGAACTATTCGATTCGATATTATTCGACCAAATCACTATTCGCTTTGGATTCGCTTCGAACCTCAAATTTGCTATTCGCCCATCCCTACCGAAAACGAATTTGCACTCTAATTCTATCCAGAGATTTCATTCTATTTATGCAAAAACAGCATAAATGGCTTCAGAATAAATAGATATTTAATTACAAAGTAATTAGGAATGATTACTATAACACATATAGATGAACATATTACGACATTATTTTCGTTTCAATATATAATATCGAGTGCCTTGAAATAACATTGTGTCCATTTGACGCATTTTCTTCATCGGTGGTGTCTGAAAGGGTTAAGAAGGCAGAATGAGGCCCTGCCCAGATGACCGAAGTGTGCAGCCGATTGCCTTCATGACCAAAGTAGTCCCGCTCATGAGAAGCATGGTGGAATCACCGGCCATTCGGCTCATGACGTCAGTCTAGAGTGCACACGTATTGGTGAAGGCTCACATTCACCTGCCTTTGAGGACGAAATGTCACTGCCTTCTCTGCAGGCATTTCCATAAAGTTGTTCTCTCTCTCTCTCCTTCTCTTCTAAAGTTGTACCAGACAACAGTTTTGGTAAAAGTATGTCAACATGTGCATGCTACAAACCACAGCTGCTAGATCAAATATACAGGTGTGGCCTGCCGCATGCACAGGAAAACCATGGGAGAAGCCTAGACTGGTATTTTGTAGCAATACCTTTTCCAATACTAATGTTTTTTCACGCTTTTTGCTCTAGGCAAGTGGTCAGACCGGCAGCCTGCCCGCGTTAACAGGATCAGGTGGCCATGCGCAGTAGATGATAACACCAGCATAGGATCAAGCATAACACATTGCTACAAGATACCGGTTCTAGTTTGCTTGGCTGTGACTGCGGGGAAACCAGTCAGGGATATTCAGCAACAACAGAGCTGCAACGCATATGCTAATTTCCATGATGTTTCACTAGCTCTCGCTGTGCTGCAAGCAGACACGTTCAGCTACATAACCCCTAAGTGCAATGTTGAGTACTGAAACAGGACCCATTCTCTAATCTCAAATGACTTTTCCTCTTTGGCATGCGATGGTGTGACTTCAACAAAGTGTACTTGACTCTATGACAGTGAAGTTTCAGCTCCTACTTTAAAGTGTTTAAAAGTTATGATTAACATAATATACAATAAACTCTACATATTATTAAGAGAAACTCTCAGCTCGCAAAGGCACCCATGCACATTTTCTAATACAGTAGTATAATTTTGTCAATAGTGTAAAGTAAATAAAAACGACTGCTTGTCAATCTGGGATTTTTTCTTTGTATTCAATGTACCCAGTGGAACAGACGAGTTTCATGGCATATTGTTGCTCCAACTATGCTGCTGGGATGTGCTTCTCTTTGCAAGTGAAAGAAAGGCAAAACATGCTGCACGACTGTCATTGTTGTGAGGGTCTAAATTAGCTTTGAATACCTTCCCCCCATCCCACCCCAACAAAAAAAAAAATTGTGCAGGGTCACTCAGAATGGGACACGGCAGAAGAACAGACCAGACGACAGGGAAGAGAATGGCTCCGCAGCACAGGAGGTCCACTAGGATGAACACCTCTCGCCATGTGGTGTGCTGGGATTCCCCCTCCTCACTCTCCTCCATGATGATCTGGGCCACGTTGGCCAGCAGCTGCAATACGTCAGATGTGGCTTAAGGAACACTTCTTGCATTGCATTAGCAAAGCAGTGGCAAGCCTGAAAAGCTTTCTTGTGGCAACACGCATCTGCAATGCACGCCTACATACAGTAAAACCTTGGTATGCCAAAACGATTTTTTTTAGGCACTACAGAGTGAGTTGACAGGAAAGTCCTTGTTATATGACATAGATTAGGCAATGCAGATGCTGAAACAAATGTTTCCAGGCAATCGATTTCTTTCACATTCTTCGCTATCTACCGTATTTACACGATTGTAAGTCGACTCGAATGTAGGTCGACCCCCCCCCCCCCCCAAATAGCACGGCAAAAAGAAAAGAGAAAACGTGTGAGCGCATTTCATGAAGGAAATATAGTTACGTAGTCGCTGGAATGACTACACGTTGACCAACTTCATAGTTGGAGTCACCACCCGTCCTGACACAATTCTCTGTCCTGTCCTCGCTGCGCTGGAATATTGTAAGTACAAATGTATCTTCGACTAGCCCCGCAACGTGTTTTGTAATATCAAGACGCGAATTTTTGGTATGCAAAGGTGGCTTCACGGCTAATAGGGCGGCAACAGGGGCTAGTTGGTACAGATTCATTCTTGTTGCGCATCATCTTGTGTTGTTTTTCCTTGTTTCTTGGTCCGTGTCCACCGGTAGCGCACTACAAGAATGGCTTCACGGCAGTGCTTCACTGCTATGCAGGGAAGCTAGCTTCGTGGCAGTACGCGAGATCATTTTTTTAAATTTACGCGAATCGTTGCTTAAAGTGCGGGTTACACGCGAGAAAATACGCTATGTGTTACAGGTAAAGCCTGAACGGAAACTTAATGTTGTAACTATGCCACAGCATCCCTGATTTCTCGTTTGTCCCACCGTAACTTGCACTACAAATTTCTGTTTCGACTGTAAGTCGACCCACCAACTTTGGATTTCAAATTTAGGTAAAATGGGTCGACCTACAATCGTGTAAATACGGTAGGTCCTACTACTGTGTACCATCAAGATTCTACTATTATTTTAATGTACATTAACTCGTATGGATTGTTTTTGTTCACAGAATGTTCCTAAATTTAGTAACCAGAGTCTTTGATTCCTTTAGTGTGCAGTCGCCAACCGTTTATTCGGACGCCAAAAATTCGGACGTGCTCGTTTATTCGGACACCTTCGTGGCACCGCCACTCGTCCCATTGAAGTAATGTAAACTCATGACCGAAAAATTCAGACGCCCCACAGTCCGCCGTTCGATTTTTCGGACTCCAGCTGGCTCATCGAGTGCAACATTGAACGCCATGACAAGCTGTCAGCAATGTTTACAATATTTTTGCTAGGTTGCCAGCACTGAAATGTTGCACTGGCTGTAACTGGAGATCGTGCCAGTGTCAAAAATCCACGCAGAAATTACCGACCTCGAAGGCTATGCTTGTTGGCTACACGTAACGGTTGCCTTTTGGCTTTAGCCAGTAAAGTATCCATTGAACAGCTACCACGGCCAAACAGCAGGCCAAGCCAAGCCAAGATTGGAATCGGCTCGGTGCGGCGTGTGAGATGAATGACAGCGTGTACGAGTACGACGCGGATCCTAATTCGGACAAAGAGAGTACGACAACAGAAGCGCTGCAACATCAACCAGCCCAACGTCATTTCCTTTTGGCGTGTGAGAGTTTGCGTTGTCAGATGTTTCTGTGGCTAGGCCTGATCTGCATCCCGAGCTTTGTGTCCCGCTCCCTTGTTTGTTGCTTGGTGTGCGAGGCCTGATGTGCTGAAATTGCTCCGACGCTGCCCGTTCCATGTGCGCCGTCGGAACTAAAGAAATGCGGCAACTACAAGGCCCCGACGATGGCGAAAAAAGCGACGATTATTCACCAGGTGGAAGTTGCTTGGGAGTTTTCATCGAGTTGGGCGATGAGATCATCCGTCAGCTACTCGAACCAGAGCATGTGGACAGTGACTGCCGTGATGACGCACCTCCCACACCACAGCCATCAAATGCGGATTTAGTGTAGGCCGTTGCAGTGCTATTGCCGACCATCAGGGGTGGCCAAACATTGGCTGAAATACAGGCCGACTTGGTCGCGCGTAAGCGTACATGTGTACAGACGTGCACTGACAATTAGCAGGGACAGTTGGGCGAGTTGGTTGAAGTTCATCTTTAAAAGGCGCGAAAATAACCACAACGGACAGGTAGGAAGGAGACAGGACGAGCGCGTCGTCCTGTATCCTTCCTACCTGTTCGTTGTGGTTATTTTCGCGCCTTTTAAAGAGTGCACTGACAAGTTTTTTCCGGCCACTGGCCAATAAAAGTGCTTTTTTCTGGTGAATCCTTTTTTTCGGACTCCCGATTATTCGGACTTTTCGGCGCTTCCCACTGAGTTCGAATAAACGATCGGTGACTGTACTTGCTTATCAAGAAACTGTCAACCAATCTCAAGCCGTAGGTTTCACTGTGCAAAGTGTCACTCAGCCTCCTCCGTTTTTTTTCCTGATCATGTCACTTAAATGTGAATTAGTTCACAAGAACCTGCATTTGCCGGCAAACAAGCGGAAAAACCAACAATGGCACAAAGCATGAGAAAAGCCGATATCTAACATGAGCTCAAACAGCCTACCTGGAGCGGGATGACAATCATGAAGATCTTCTTGTCTTTGTCACTGAGAATGTGCTTGATGAAAGCCCAGCCCGTTCCAATCAGCACTATCGTGATGAACAGGAGGGCACCCTTCAGTCTGGCCAGAGGGAGAGAAAGATACGAACAGAGGCCATTTTATATGCAGGAAAATTCCCAACATATTACGCATGCATATCATTAATACTGTGTCTAACAAAGAAAAACGAGCCCTTAAAATTCCACTTCTTTCGTTCACTCGTAGCGAGGGTCTCGTTCTGGCAGACTTGATGCCTTCAGGTAGTGTGCGAGGGGTTACTGGTCAGCTGCCAGCTTGTAGAAAGATCACGTGCTATGTGACGCCAGCAGGCAGAAAAATAGTGTTCCACACTCGCCGCCATGGCTACAATCAGTGCTGACTAACACTCTCAGGTTTAAATGTACAGACATACCCAATGAAGTGGATGGGGGGATGACCACCACCGTAGCCCAATGGGTAGAGCATCGGATGCGTTATTCGAAGGTTGCAAGTTCGGTCCCTGCCGGCGGCAAGTTATCTTTTCATCCACTTTACTTTCTTCACATTTATATCATAATTACTACCAATAACATCCCCTATACATCATCATCATCATCATCAGCCTGTCTACGCCCATTGCAGGGCAAAGGCCTCTCCCATGTTCCGCCAATCAACCCGGTCCTGTGCTTTCTGCTGCCACGTTATACCAACAAACTTCTTAATCTCATCTACCCACCTAATTTTCTGTCTCCCCCTCACTCGTTTGCCATCTCTTGGAATCCAGTCAGTTACCTTTAATGACCACCGGTTATCCTGCCGACGTGCTACGTGCCCGGCCTATATCCATTTCTTCTTCTTGATTTCAACTATGATGTCCTTAACCTCCGTTTGTTCCCTGACCCACTCTGCTCTCTTCCTGTCTCTTAAGGTTACACCTATCTTTCTCCTTTCCATCGCTCGCTGCGTCGTCCTCAATTTAAGTTGAACCCTCTTTGTAAGTCTCCAGGTTTCTGCTCCGTAGGTAAGTACCGGTAAGATGCAGCTGTTATATACCTTCCTCTTGAGGGATAGTGGTAGACTACCAGTCACGATTTGATAATGCTTGCCGAATGAGCCCCATCCCATTCTTATTCTTCTAGTTATTTCACTCTCATGGTTCGGCTCCGCGGTTACAACCTGTCCTAAGTAGACGTACTCCTTTACAACTTCCAGTGTCTCGCCCCCTATCGCAAAGCGCTGTTCTCTGTCAAGATTGTTCCACATTACTTTAGTTTTATGCATATTAATTCTGCATATTATGCATATTAAGTTCTCATTAATGCATTCCTTGGCATTACTGTGTGTTAGTTCTCATTAACGCATGCCTTATATGTTACACGTAAAGCTGGAATACAAACATAATGTTGTAACAATGCCACAGCGTGCCTGATTTCACATTTGTCCCGCTTTAACTGGCGGTACTAGTTTCGGTTTCCATTGCAAATCGGCCCCTCAACTTTGGATTTCAAATATAGATAAAATGGTTCGACCTACAGTCGTGTAAATATGGTAGATGGCTTCGCTACCACTTTATATACCCTGACAAGACTGCACGGTCCCTGCTCCCAGTTTCGGTAAACAAGTAGACAAATTAAGGCAGGTGGGATTCCTGAATGCAGTTATCGCAAAAGCATGTAAAAAACTGAAGTAAAAAACAAGTCAATAGAGCAAGAGATGGTAGGAATTGAAAGGTGACCGTAAGCGTGAAAAGTGCACTGTTATACCCTTTGCATACAAGCTTTCACATGGTCTCAAAAACGTTGCAACATGTACGGATGTGAACAGAAGTCATGGTACGCTGAACATTTGTGAGCGAAATCCCAGCTTGACATTGACCCCCTTGAGAATGTTCAGTGTACCATGACTTTTGTTTAAATAGGCTTATGACATGTATTCTTGTTTTATTGCATAAAGTGCTCATTCAACATTACTATGGTATGCTGATTTACTTCGTAAATCTCTCAGTTTAGGAAAAATCTTGCTCTCAACAAGACCCATGGAATGTCTGACATCTTGAAAACTACATACTACTGTGCTAGAAAAATAATCACATACTTGAAATCAGCACATAAATATACATAAACTCGGCAAGTTCCATCAAATCAACGAAGTACTTCAAAAACAAGTTTCAAGCGCTGAGTCCCCCCTTAAGGAAGTACAAATGAAAGCACTTACAGGTGCGTGATATAGAAGAGCACAGCCCAGGCTTCAATGGGCGAGCCATCCTTGGAGATGAAGTGGTAGTTGATCTGCATCAGTAAAACAGGTATCTCAGGTGCCAAAGCCAGGCAGAAGGAAAAAAACCAAGGCCTGTTTGGCGCCGAGCATCGGCACTTACTGTACTGGGTACCTCATTTTCATTCTTTCGAAGCTTCTGGTTCTTCCATTATTAACCAATTCACCCAACAATATGTTGGTGAATTCGTTAATTGGTGAACAAACCACTTGACACACAGTGTCACATGATTCAAGATCTTTAAGGTAAAAGCAGGTGTTCTTTTTTTCAGTTACTCTTTCCAGTATAATCATGAAATAAAGCAAAAGCAGAACAGAGAATATGAATGCACACATTTCCGCCATAAAATTTGGACACGAAGTTCACTCAGAAGTCTATTGCCTGGGATAGAGTACTACTTGTGCCGTTAAACCGACCAGTGCCATCTTGATTTCGTTTTGTCCGTGAATTATTACAGTGCATTTTTTTACGGCCTCGGTGTTAGTGGTGGTGGCGTGGCCGAAGCATGATTCGCTTATGGTTGAGGGGCTCGCGGGGGCTTTCAAGTTTCTCGCGTCTCGACGTGCAGCTGTGCTTAAACTAAGTGCGTGCTCCTCGAGGGAGTGAGGAACACGTGGCTGCTGCGCGCGATCACGCGGTGGCCTGCTCCGGCGGTTGCTCCGTGCGTCTGCTGTGGCTCGTGCCGACGCTCACTTCATTCATTGCTGCTGCCGTGCATCCAGCCTTTGTGTGTTCCGCTTTGCTTTTCGTTATCACTTGAGGCACTTTCCGAGTTCTACACCGTGTTTATGATCTTGCATTGTGCCTGCCGACTGAGAAGTGTCATGTGCCTGCGATCGTTGCGCACCTGTGATCGTTGTGTTATCGGACATGCCGGTAGTCATGCTATGTGCATTCGGTAGGTTGGTAAGCTGAAGCGTAATATATAAGCTTTGTTACCGTGGTGAAGCGCGCCGCGAACAACGATTATAACGACCCTTCTCTCAGCGAAGCAGCTTCTCTATCGGTAAAGGCGACTGCATCGATGGTTGCAGTGCTCGTATCTTTAGCTTGTACCAGCAGCACATGAATACATAGTTGAAATGTGCTTGGCATCTTGAATCAACCTCGACAATCGCAACTCCGACTTGTGCAAAAACAAAAAACAAAACCAAAAAATGTGGCAAAGGATAAAGTGTATAAAAACGCATTTTTTTTTTTCATCTGCAAGTTCATTTTTTTAAAATGACTTTTTTGGCTGGTGAGGCTGCTTAGTCGAGATATCTCTGGAACCGTTGATCTGATTTCTATCAGTTTTTTTTATTATGTACCTGGATACATTTTTCAGGGCAAGACAAAGCCGTTTTTCAATATATTATGTCTGCAATTTGTAATAATTAAAATTTCATTGATGAAAACTTAATCACCAACACTAGACTCAGTGCTCTGCTAAAATTTTTCAGCAAGGAAATTTAACAAAAGGGCTCTATCTCGCCCTAAAGTTTCCATCCGGGAAAAGTCATAGTAGTGAATTTCACAGTGCTAGCACATTTTACAAATTCTCCAGACCCTCCCTAAGGGACCCATATAGACTACTCTGATACATGGCTGTAACTTTGGAACCAGTAAACATAACTGCATGAAACTTTGTGGTTCTTTAATTCTTTTGCTGTGAGTCTATCCTGATAATTACATTAAGATATCTCAAAAAGCAAAATGTTGCTCTTCCAGGGTAGCCTCCTCCCTTAATTAAAGGGGCCCTGCAGCCTAAATTACGCATATTGTTTTTATTGGCCATTTGCTTGTTATGAGTCTTGATGATTGCTGTGGCACCAGCAGAATCGGCAAGAGCAATGCGTTTGATATTTTATTTTCGAACTGGGTCTCCGCGCCGACTGCGGCATTTACATAGACAATTTCTGCTACCGGATGTGAGGTATCGCTCAGCTTATGCTGGCCATTTTAATTGGTTGGAAATAAAGAATATACAGCGCACACTTGCTATGTACTCATGTGAGGAATTTACAAATTGTGATTTAATACTTGTTAGAGATGCGAAAAAGACACCAATTTGTGTGTCATTTTCATGTGCTACAGGGTTCCGGTACAACAAATGTAAACTGCATTTTGATTGGAACCAGACAAACCAGTCTGACATGTCACTGGGAGAGTGAAATACGAAAGGGTATGCCAGTTTCTGTTGTCTGCTTTTATTTTGAATTTGTAAGTTCAATAACTTCGGTTTGCATGCGTCTATCTCCAAAATTCCTTTTGCACTCATCTAAGGACAATACAAGGAACACGTTGCAATGTAAATTTCTGTGGGTAAAATTTGGGTGCAGGGCCCCTTTAAGACAAAACTTCAGGTACAGGATGAATCACTATGAGACGGGACACTCAAGTTGAATTTGAGATCATCAACTCTACTTAGGAACAGGCCACATTTTGCACACTGGGCCACATACTCTGCAGGAAAGTTGCTTGCAAATCGCCAATGGCAAAGGTGTGAGGTGAGAGAGCGTTACAACACAACCGCTTCTTGAGCGACTAGTGGCATGTAGTGGCTTTTCATAGTGGAATATCCTGCAGAGAAGACCTCGTGCCCATATCCCACGACACAACAAAGGGTCACACTGAGAAAAGTCACAGCAACTCACCCCATGCAGCAGTAGGGAGCATGACTTGACAAAGACAAGGAGACCCATTAGAAAGTGGATCTTGTAGGCTTCTTGCCTGTGAGTGCAAGAGGGAGAAAAATGCTTGAGATCAAGTAAAAAAAGATCTCCTTTCTTCAAGTATAATGTTTACTGACCTTAAACAATGGCTTTGAAGTGTATTGCGTAGTGTGTTTTTTAGCTTATAATCCGCCCCTGCATATAACCTGCACCCCCAACTGCAAACAGATTATTTTGAAGAAATGCAGCAAGGCCTCCATCCAGTGCTTTGGGGAAAAGGTGGGTGAACTTTGTATAATGATTTTATCAGGACCAGGATCTGTCTTTTCGCCTACAGTAAGTACAATAAAACCCCAGTGATACAATCACAGCTGGCACGAATTTTGGTGTGATACGAATTCTAATATTCCCACGCCGAAATGCATTGCTTACAATACAGAAAATATTGGCTGTTCCGAACGCGTTTCCATGCTGCTGCAGATCATACGAACGTGCGAGCAATAGTAGCGGCAGCCTAGCCGAAGGAGTGGCTGGTGGAGCGTGATTTGGACAGGATCCCTAGTTCAGTGATGCTACCGAAGACTTCTGATTTGGAGCAATTTTTGGAGCAGCAAAACTTCCGTTTTGGAGCACTTTGGAGCAGCAAAATTTTCATCTTGGAGCACTTTGTAACAGATAATTTTGCATCTGGGAGCACTTTGGAGCAGCGAATTTTACATCCTGGAGTGCAATGCAGAAGCATATTGTATTAACATTGAAGCACCTGAGTATTATTATGGGGCCATTATGAAGGCTGGAAAGAAGCATATACTTATGAAGGCTAGAAAGAAGCATAGGCGTGCGCACAGGGGGGCAGGGGGGGGGGGGCCTCCCCCCTAATCACGTAAGAGGGGGAGCGCAATATCTGCCCCGTACATTGACCCTTGCGATAGCAATTATATGGACACTCTCGGCGGATTTTTGCCATCGCCGTTGCCGTAATTTTTCGTATAAAGTCCAAATTAATAATCACCACGCGCATTCTAGCCGCGGGTAAAAGCTCGCGAGCGCTGGCGACGAACGCGGCTGAAGCGGAGATTAAACTAGCCGGCCGTCTGTCTCCGCCGCACGGACAGCGCATAAGATAACATCTTCCCGCGTGCGGGCCTGCCGTCGATTGCTCATCAAACAGAGAGGAAACGCCCCGCCCGTCTTTCGTAAGGAGCATGAAGAGACGCCAGGGGAGAGGAAGGGGGGGGGGGCATCGTTCAAAGGGCGCAGTCGCTTGCGCGCGCGCTATCTCGAGGCATCACGAGACGACTCGCAAACTTGCTGTGCTCTCAACGCTTACTTCGCGTTTAGAGAACTCAGAGCAAGAAAACGCTTCGGTTCCTGGAGGGGCCATATTCCCTTAAACCAGCGTTTTGTTGAGTTACGCAAGATCGGATCCAAAAGAGTTAGCTGCTAGTCTTACTTCGTTTCACAATACAATTTTTTGGTATCGCATCCATTGCTTCGCTCTTAAGCGAAACTGAGTTTTTTTAACCGTTAGCTATTGACCCCCGAAAGCGAGGGGCGGACGTGTAACATATGGCGTAGCCGCTTCACTGTGGGCCGTCAGCGACGGGCCCGCTACTGACAGCTGCGCATTTGCGGCTGCTCCGACCAGGAGATATGATTTTACTAATGAGATGACATTTTTAAAAAAGCAAGCAAAAAATTCGATTTGGAACCCTAGCACGTGAGCTCGAAAGGGCAGGGCCTTTCAGGGGGTATTTACCGCAGAGTGATTACAAACTCGGACGTGCTGGCGGAAGGAATTACGAAAAAGCTGTTCTGGATGAAGATCCATGGATAAAGTATATCTGAGGAAAAGTGTCAACGCGTTTCCACCATTCGCGTGCTCTTCCATAAATGCGAAGCAAGGAAAATTCGATATTGTCCCATATATCTACTGCGAGCGATCCCAGTTTCATTCCGCGATGTCCGGAAACAGAAGTGACAGACATTTTAGCGGCACTCATGTAGTTATTACTGAACATTGCTTTCCTTACGTGCCGTGCGACGCTTGAAACGAGCTATCAGCAGCGTTTCTGGAACAGACGACGTCCGCCGATGAATCGCCGTCGCACTTTCTCGCTGCCGATAGGCCTAGACGTCACGAGCCTCTGCGGAGAGCGCGTTTTGCTGTCGAGCCGACTTGCAGAACAGAAGCTGCGTCGGCACCTTGCATGGCATCGTGGCTTACTCGGAACGCACGCGCGAGCGCTATTTATTCAGCGGAATAATTCTTGGTCCATGATTGCGACTTGATTGGCAGCCCCAAGATCGAGCTGCACATGTTCTGACGCGCCGGCGGTGCGATTGCCGGTGATAGAAGCCCCCAAACCCGAGACTTTGGCGCAGTTTGGCGCAAATTTCGTCGATATTATCAGGATGGCGCAGAAAATACAATTTGGCGCACTTTGGCGCAGTTGGCGCAGGAGTGGAATCACTGCTAGTTACCGAGCAACTGGCTATGTCAAGAGGCTGCGCAATCTCTGAATGGTCCCCCGTCGAACGGACCATAGCATTCTCAGCACGCCTGAAACGAGGAAGTGTAAGAGACGGGTAGCCTTTGAGAGCCCACCCAGCCCGACAACTTACTGTGAGGCATGCGTGTCTCCCACCTCCCCAACCCCTTCTTCTAATTAAGTGACGCTTGCCATGTTTGCCTGCCACGGCTCCGTACGCTGTTAGCGGAGTTCGGTTCGGCAATTCATGCTTGCGGTTTCAAGCTTGCTTCATGGTTTTGATTTGTTTCTCGGCAACATGTCGCGAAAATGAAGGCCTCTGTCAACGAAGAAGTTCAACATAATCAGGGGTGCAACAGCCGAAATAGAATTTGGAGCAATTTTTGGAGCTTTGGAGCACGAAAATCCCAATTTGGAGCAGGTTACGGCAAAAAAAAAAAGCAATTTTTTTGTAGCACGAAATCCCAAATTTGGACAAGTATATGAAAGAAGGCCTACTTTTAGAAAAGAAAGGAAAAATACCTATGTACAAACAATTCAACATCAGCCAACTCTTGCACAATGCACATGAGCACTGCTATTTCAATAAAAGCAGTGTGTTGAACCACCCCAATGTGAAAACAATGATGAAGTCCCCATTAGCATTCGCAGTGCCTGCCAAATGACTTGACAGGTGCTGCAAATGCTAATGTGGACTTGCCAACCCGGCGACCTCGAAATCCGGGAGATTTGTAAAGCAGGAGCGAGTGGGGGTGGCAAAAAAAAAAAACAAACAAACTAGCGTACGCTTTTGTTTATTGTTTCTCAGGGCTGCAGAAATGTCGCACACAGCTCTGAATGACTGCCAGTAATTTTTTTATACACCGATTATAATTACATGGCGCATGCATGCACAAGTAATTAAGGAAGCCCTGCAACACAAATGAAGCGTGCCGTTTTCATCGCTTCTTCGGGAACTGTGGAATGCACCGACATTCATTCTAAAAAGACAGGGCGTGCAAACACGGACAGAAGAAAGAAGTCAGGACACCACACTTTTTAGAATGAATACTTACTAACTAGCTCAGCTCTCCATTATTCTAAGCACCGATATTGTTGCGCAAGTTGCAACGCCAAAAACAAAGCTAACAAATTATAAGTGACACACAACGGCTATTTCCGTCATCGAACGTGACGTTTCGTCACGTGACAGTGACGGCAAAGGCCGTTTGTTTTGAATGGCTTGACACGACAAATCGTATGCAATATTTGTATGGTCCCAGCTATGCCACATTATTGCGTGCTAAAAATGATAAAAGTCCTTTTTATACTTCCTCAGATATAAAAGGATTTCTGTTTTTAAAGATAAAATTTTGAAAACAATTGCAAAGCGACGCTACATGTGCTACGCAATGGCCACCATGTGGCCAGACTTCCGGTATGTCTTCTTAAGATGCACGTGGTGATTGTAATTAGCCTTTGATGTCAGTGGCAGAGTGAAATGCAAAATGGGACATTTTTTCTCATCATCTGCCTGGGTTTTCAAGTTTGAAGACTAATAACTTCCGTTCCCGCACACAGATTTTGATAATCGTTTGTGCGTTCCCATCTCAGTATTCTACACTACAAACACTTCAATGCTGCATAAGGCTGACGAAAAACGCTGCAGGGCCCCTTTAAGGAAAAAAATGTGCTGTGTCCTGCAACAGCTAGTACTGATAGACCCTTCTAAATTTTAGTACGCTTTTCTGCAAGGCACTGGTGTGCTGTGGCGAAAGTGGCTTAAAAAGCATTCAGCACGCAATAGAACAAGGCCAGGAAATTTTATAACTGCTGTCCTTTCTTCTTTTCTTTCGTGGTGGGGTTAGGGTTAGGGTCTGCGCTTCCAGATTGGATGATGATGCCCAAACTGCATGTGGCTAAGGTGGCCTCCATTTCTTGCTAAAATTATTGGAACTCAGAACATTTAGGGCCAGTCGGACATTTTGGCACAGCGTGGTGCAATTTCAACAAATTTCACGGTTTTGGCTCAGCTTGGCGCAAAAATAACGATTATGTTCATTATGACATTGACAATGGCAGGTGAACAGTTATGTTCAATGGCTGTATAAGGGTCTAACATTCTGCGCACTAAAGGTGTGTAAAACCTAATTAAAATCATGAGAGTGACATGAAATGTGCATTATGAGAATAAATTTCTAGCGATCATGATGCTGAAATATGGAAATGTAATATTAGCGTGGATGCCTTGTCAGCACCATTGATCCCAAGGGCTGGGAGGCAGGTGCACTCTTTTAATGTAGCAACCGCAGCAGCAACTTCCTTTAAGAGGCTGTGCTACTGATCACCTCTGTAAATGACATGAAAGGTATGTAGGTCCTCAAAAATACTACCAATATACAGTCAAACCCACTTATAATGATCTCAGATATAATGCTCTATGGGTTATAACGACCATATTTTAGTGCACTTATAATTTTCCTATGCTACCCATTGAAATTGCGTCCACATAAAGCAAACATTTTTCAAAGCCTCCTACTTTTACCATGAACACTTCAGACACGGTCACGGTAAAAATATGGTGCATACTGTGGGAATCGAGCGCACCCTCCCCTCTGGCGCCTCTTTCCCCAGCTAGCACGTGCTGGCCCCGCGCGGCTCGAGCGGTGGGAACCCTACCGTGGCTGCACCGCCAGGCCTTTTTGCTTGGGGCGAGCCATGCGTTGGCCTTCCCCGCACGAGCCACACACTGCGCTAGCCTACGTCACTGCGCTTCGCCGGTCCTCATTGGCCGCCAGTGACAAACCCCTTTCCCATGAGCTCGCTTCTGTCTGGCGCTGGCTTGCCTGCGTCAGATGCTCTCAGGCCTGCACGAGTGGTCGACGCGCTGCCCTGGCAGGCGGCGTTTTGTCCGTGCGCTCGACTGCTGCCCTTTGTGTGATGGTCGTAGCGCCGCCGGCAAGCGTACTCGATCGGTCTTGCGGAGTTACCCTGACGGCCCACAAACCCGTGATTGTCACACTGTGCTACATCTTGGGTTAATAAACCCGTGTTTGTTGACAACCTGCCTCAAGTGCCTTTTCTGCGCCGTGTCGGAGAGTCGACGAACCCGGCCGTAGCGTCTTGGTTCGCTGCAGCAGTGGAGAACGTCGCGTCCCTTCCCGGTCGCCTCGTAAGGTAAGCTTCGTGCAAACCTATCTCCCCAATACGAAGCAAAAACAAAGTTAAAACAGGCCTTCTCAAGCATGAGAAAGGCACGTACTCGCGCATGCCCTGCTCTAGTTTACTTGAGACGTAGAAATCCTAGATCGGTGAGCAGCATACACGCAGATTTTGAACACTGCGAACGAGGTCGCTCACTTTCCAGACATTTCTTCAACGGCAGAATGGCAGTGAGCAAGAAAAAAGGCAGCATGAAAGCCCTGCGGTCAGGCTTTTGCACGGCAACCTTTTCTGACACCATTCCCTGCAGCTATGACCGCCTACGATGAACCAAACAATTCCTTGGAACACAAGAAGCCATAAATGCAAGACGCGATAACCGCGATAACTTTTACTATTGTTAAAGTTCACTGTGCCCTCCACTCGTCGACGCCACAATGTGCCGCAAAAGGTCTTTCCGTCTTTCCGGTAACAGCAGAGACCGGCCGATCAATGATTGCACTTTCCGCACAATTGCGGCGATGCCTTCGCAGTTGAAAAATGCGCGTGTGGCGTCAATCCGCGCATATGGCATCAATCTACGCGTGTGGTGTAAACTGCGCGGTTTGACGACAATACAAGCGCATCATGTAGCCGTCTGCAAGTTCGCCACCGCCGCCGCGTTGTACGAGACCACTTGAAAGTGCGCGTCGCTTTGTGTAAACAAAAGTAGCTCTCTAGTGTTGAGCCACCCGGCCACTGAGAAACATGATGCACTGCTAGTGAGTGTATACTAATGCATGTTTTATTAGGCGACAACCCAAGCACGCTAGGCCTCGTCATGCAGGACCGCCGGAGCATCACGGAGACGTAGAGTGCGCCCTGCTTACATAATGCTTGTCTTCACCGTGTTGAACGAAGAGGCTATTCATCACACCTGGGCACTGTCCCGTGTGAAGTACACACAAACGCTCGCATACGGTATACAGCAAGCGGCCCGGCAGTGACAACGTGAGCCGAGTAGGCAACGTGCTGCACGCAACTAGCCAGGGATGATCGGCTCCACGTGGTGGTACCGCGCTTCAGTGAAACGGTGTAAGTTCATTGCAAAGGTCGTTTAATTGACTCGTGAGCACGCAGCAAGTGTCACTTCATGATGCGAAAAGACTTGTCATCAGAGCAGTTGTTAGCACCTTTTAATAAAAATGTGCAGAAAAAAAAAGAGCACCTTGGTCACTAAGAGGATGCTTTAAGGGTGTGTTCATATACAACGAACTACTAATATAGCGACCACTTTTCGCAGCACTTCCGAGTTTGTTATAAACGGGTTCAATTGTATCATATTTAAAAATGTTTCTTTACCAATAAACAAGGCTGGATGAAGGGGAATGAAGGGGAAGGGGAAAAGGTGTGCGTGTGTGCTGTGTGTGTGTTCTATTCTAAGCCGACAGAATGTGACATCTGTATGGCGTGTTTTTGATATAGGCGGCCAGTTGCCGAGGTATGGTTTAATCAAGTGTAACTTGTTAGGTGCTTGTAGATCCCATAACCTCTGCCAGTAAGCACTGAGCTTTTTCCGTACTAGTGGCTTTAAGTCCATTACAGGGACAGCGATTGAAGAATTGACAGTGTTTACATTCCAAGCACTGCATTGTGTTACCAAAGTTTGGCAGTCAGGCTTGTGCAGTGCTGGTCGAGTACACTTGCACATATGAACGGCTTGCCCTCTCTGCTTTTAGTTCCGTAAGCCACTCATGCTCTATAAGCGCGTTCAGAGCTACGACTACATGTGACACATCATCTAGTTTTTACAGCAACCTCCAGGATTCCTTGCACGAATCATGGAGGCTGGCGTGTTTCCATCGTTTACATGCTCTCCTATGGAAACAACGCATAAAAATATTGACAGATATAATTCTGCAATCTCCAGAAACATAATTTACTGACATTTAGGTGCAGTTGTGCCGTGCTGCCCTTGAAATGAGCTACCAGTGATGAGTGCTGTTGCATCGCCACTGAATGAGCTTGACCTGGCCCAGCAAGCCTTTTTTCAAAATGCTTCTGGCCTAACCAGAATGACTTCATGCCAAGCCGAGATTGTGGCCAAGACAAAAAAGCCCAAATTTATCGGCATGAGCAACGTCATGCTTGGGAATGGAGATATGCTGTGTGATCTCTAGAAGCAACAGTTATGCACTGCTTTTTTTTATGCTTCTGCTTCGTTGTTTACTTTGGTTGCAGCTGAAGAAGAGACTTTTATAAGTTTTGATCAAAGGTAAGCATTGTTTCTGTGATAGCTGTGCAGGCTGCCATTAGACAGTTTCCATGACCCGATCAGGTTTTCATAAAATTCCACGACAATTCCATGACTTTTCCAGATATGCCGACATTCCCTGACTATTCCAGGTTTTCCAGGTTGATAGACACCCGACATTAGGACTCAATGCACATTGGCTGAGGTCCTTCGAAAGCACAGGTCACAATCCACGATCACATCAACAGCGTTGTGAACAATGGCCACGGTGAGTGGTAGCTTCGTTATGACTCAGTGCTGCGAGTGTGACATCACAAACATGGCAGAAGTCATCGTTGGAGTGGTGGGGAGGGGTGTGCGTACACAGGTGGGGCGCTTGCTGGGAATATTACGGTAATACAGAACCACTCTGCAATTTTCCTTGCCAGTAGTGAATCCTCTTGAAGTAAATCGGCTTACGTGAATGGAAATGTGGTAGTCTCTACCACAGGACAAATGCCTTTGGGGTTATCTACGTTAATGAACTTGTCTGTTTCCACAAAAATAGATAAACTGTCACTAGAAAGCCTTGGGCCACAATGAGTATGAATAACACATGCCTCCTCTGGCGCAGTAGGTAGATCCAGTAGCAGCCGACGGCAAAGAACACAACGGCCATGAGGAAGTAGACCTGTGGCAGAGGGATCTCCCCAGCCGAAAGAAAGCTGCCGTCATTCCGCTCCGAGATGGACACCTGTTAAAGCCACAGGTAAGAACACTAGTATAAACAAGAAGTAGAGCTGTGCGAATAGCAAAATTTTGGGTGCGAAGCAAATTCGAATAATAAAGATTGAGTGCGAATCGAATCGAATAATTTTCGAATAATTTTCAAATATTCCTCAAATACTTTTCGAATACTTCGAAGAGAAATTACCGAAAAAAGCTGCAGAGAATCCCTACGTATGTTCTTATGAGACAGGAACAATTACAAGTCACAAACATGGTCAAAGAACAGCTAAGGGGGGATGCGGCTTTCGTATCGCGTAAAATTTAAAAAAAAATCGATTTTCGGAAATCACATCTTCAGTCAATTTTATGTAGCCCTTTTTCTGATTCCAAAATATCGTCACTGAAAACTACGTAGAAGCGCAGTAAAAAACTTGTGCTTGCCGAGGTGGCGAAAATTACTGTGGAAATTGCAAAAAAAAAAAGAAAAACTATGTTTAAAAAAATTATAGGTCCGCAACGGCGCAACCGGGCGCCGCCATCTTATCTTGGGCTCGTGGGAAAAAGCATTTCTCCGTCTTCAAATTTCCCGCTTCAGCTAGGTCCTCCATTAAAAAAAAGCGTACAAAAAGCAAATGTTTGAAGTTCGTTTCGAGAGCATGCGTCGCCATTGGTCCGATCCTCACTCCAGGAAAGCGTCGTCTGCTGCTTGCATGTCGCAAGATCACGGCTGCCTAAAATCTCGCTACATACTGACGCGTTCGCACTCGTTCTGTGTTCACAGGTAAACAATCATTTAGAATGTAATTAGTACGCTTTAGTTTGGCAGCTGCAAGCGGAAGCTCAAGCAACAGATTACGATAGTGCGCCGTGCTCGTCGCGAACATAGCAGACATGCATCTCGGACAAACTGTTCTGCTTATCAGCATTATCAGCATTTCGCACCTCGTGACGAAGACCATCGTGGGACGACTCTTCGTACTCGCTATCGAGCATGACGTACTACTTTGAAACATCGGGTACCGCGGCCACGCACATCGCGACCGAGCTTACTTCTCGGAGTCGTGGCTAGGCCTAACTCCGCTCACGGCGCCGATGTACGAGACGAATCCAAACTTTGCGAGCAAGAACATTGCGCTAGCGGACATGCGAAAGCGAAGAAGCCACAACGTGTTGCGTCGCAAGCAACGAATCGCATCGCCCACTGGCTCCTCAGAACCATGGATGGGCATTTTACGCATAGGCAGTGAACTCCCTGCAAGCTCGTCGCGCAGTGACCACTCGGAGCACCAGTGGAAGCGGCTAGCAGTTTCGCACATCGGCGCTGCACGCCGATTTATCGTCTTTATATTTATTTTCCGTTGTTATAAACAGTTAAATTCATTTTCCAGAAGTTCGAATTACTTCGAATAGTAAAATTTCGGTGCGAATCGAATCGAATAGCAAACACTATTCGAAAAACATTCGAAAGTTCAAATATTCGCACACCCCTAGTTTTAACGTTCCATTTTCTATTCCACAAGTGCATTAGTGGCACGTAGAGCAAAAATAATGCGAAAAGACTCACTGAGAGATTAGCAGAGTTGTTGAGGAATCCCAACGACCCAACCAGGCAGTTGTGGAAATACAGGCTGTACAGGCCCTCGTGAGCTTCTTTGTCGATGCTTACACCAAACTGAAAGGAACAACACAGTGATGTCTTCAGGGGGCATGGCAAGGGTTTCCAAAGTAATCCTAGTAACATTGTGCAAAACTAGCTGGGGAGGTTAGATTAGTAAAAATTATTGTATGGCTCGTGGATAAAACATCATATGCCATATTTACACGATTATAAGTCAACTCGAATGTAGGTCGACCCCCCAAAATCACGCATGAAAAAAGAAAAGAAAAAAGAAGAAGAAGAAGAAGAAGGCAAGACGGAGAGAAAAGCGCGAGCGCATACTGTATTGGACTCAATACACGTGCTCACTAGTCATCGTCAAAGCTAGCCCTCTTCATGAACTTTTGACGCCCAGACCCTGCCAGCCTTGAAGCACGTCCTTGGCATTACCGTTTCCAGAGCAAAGACACGGAGTTTTTGCATGTCAATTCCGTGTGTAACCAGCGGAGACCGATCACGTAGTTCGTTCACGCGTGATGGAGGGCTTTTATTCCACCACCACAAAACATTTCAACAAAGCCATGATAGAAAGTGTTCTTTTACATTTTTTTTGTAATGCCAGTACAACACATTCATATGGTCGTTATATATTCACATTCTGCAAGCGTGGGTGTGTAGCACAGTAGTTAGCCCTTTGTGCGTCAGTGGGATACATACGCCCCACTTTTCCTTCAGCAGAAACGTTTTTCTCCCACATCACCCGTCACAGTTAGCGCAGCGCTAGTGGCTGCTATCTTACCCAAGTCTATGTAAGCTCGAGAAATATTGTTTTACTGCGGTTTCGGAAGGTGGCAGTAGTGCCGCAATGCCGTTGAAATTTGTTCCATTTTTCATGGAAGCTTCTGAATTTTCCTCTCGTTCAGATAAAAAACTGTTATTCAAAATGCCAGGTAATTTTCTCTTTTTCTCGCTTTCTAGAGAGGCGATTTCAGCTTCCAGTCATCATGTGTTTTTGTGCAGTAACTTGACTGATAAATGCATCAAAATACAGTCCTTTGTGAAATTGCCACACTCTTCGCTAAGCCTAATTGTGGATAACTGTGCATGGTAATAATTTTCTTGATATCATATACCTCCTGAAAAGTGAGCAGATATTCAGGGGCAACATCAGTACTGAACCATTTCGACAGCAGAAGAACGGACAATAAAATCGACAAAAATAGTTGGTGTATATGGTGAAGCAAGCTTTACAGGAACCAACCACAGCCCTATGAAGGCTTGTAAGGCGAATGTGCAGGTGCTGTTCTGCTGCTGGAAATGAGAGGCGCGCAACGTTCCTCCGCACAACATGAGAAGTGCTTCTCTGCGCCACTTGTTTCAGCCGTTTCATCCCAAACACCCGGTGATGTGATCGCATGATGGTACCTTCACGAGTCAGTGGGACATATGTGTCCCACTTTTTTCCAGCAATGTACTGGCTTGATTTTGATGCAATTTGTTTTATACTATTCTTTTGTGGTTTATATGTATATACCACGGCCAGTTTATATAACATAGTGTCAAAAATATAAGCGAACCTACAAAGGGTTAAGACACTTTCCTTTGGCGCATGGGGGGCCTTGGTTCAAACCCCAGCACTGCCAAGAAAACTTATTTTGTTTTATAAATTTATTTCGTTATAGTGATAATCATCCTACATGACAGGGACAGACGGATGGATGGACAGTTTTCTCATCGAGCTGGCATAGAAATGCTTATGTATTTAAAACACATGCAGTAGGCTCTCGACAACTCAAAGTCAAGGGGACATCAGAATGTTGTCTGAACTATCAGAAGTATGATTACAATGTGCTTGCGCGCTAGTAGGTTGATCATTACAGCATATGGCAGTGCACACCGGGTGAAAAGACGAACACGAAAAAACAAACGGACAACCCAAGTGCTGATCTTGAACTTTGAAGTTTGGGTTATGAATTATTGGATGCAAGCACAAATATGACTTGGGGCTAGATATTAGAAAAAACAGAGATGGCAGATTATCACGTGCATTCCCACTGTCTCTCTTTTTTTTCTTTACTTGTGGCTTTGACAAGGTCATGCAGGCAATTGGTGTTATATTTGGCTGCTTTAAAAATATATGAATGCAAATGTTCAACTAGAGGGAAGAGAGGCTGCTAATATTTACAGCATGAACAAGAAAAATGTACGAATTATCAGAATTAAGGGAATAGTGCAGTTTTATTTATGCAAGATACATTGAAAACATAGTGGGCCACCCAAAAATTGGATGCAGGAAAATTTGCGCTAAACTAGAAAAGGACAACACAAAGAAGGAACACTTAGACAGATCGAGCGCACACTACCA